>NW_007726276.1:71660-210651 GCF_000696425.1 Galeopterus variegatus | reverse complement strand
CAAGGAAAAAAAAAAAAAAAAAAAAAAAAAAAAAAAAAAAAAATATAAAGCACAGGTCCTGAAACAGTAGATAATCAACAAATGGCAAATACAAAAGTGTATATGGTTATGATAATCTGATGCAGCAGCATTTTCCCTGAGATTATATCTTTTCTCAACAATATTGTTCTAAGATTAATAACCACAGTTTATTCTACTTTAAATTTGGTTTTCCACTGTCATTTCATTAACATTTATGAAATAAACAGTATAAGCATGGCAATCCCTGCCCGACTTTCAGAATTTCATTTAACAAAAGAGGGATTATGAGAACTCATTAAAATACTATAAACATAATACCTACATTCAAGAGTCACATTGGCTAAATCCTCTGAACTTGCAAGTGGTTAATTAATTACGTGTTCAAGATTGATCAGCGGACCAGGTAAAGATTAGTTAGTAACAGAGCAAAAGGGAAAGCTACAGCTGGAGGTCAGATCCAAACAAAAACTATAACACGATCAGATCCTTGGATGTAATTCCATTCAGCTGACCCCTTTATCTCTGTCTCCAAAAGCTGCAATCACTAGTAGACATTCAAGTTTTTGGTGGTATTCTGGGGAGGCAGGATCAGGATTAGAGGAGATAGAGATAGTGACACAGGAATGATCTTCTATGTTGCAAATTAGTTTATTCAAAAGTAACGAATAAAACGGCCTTTTCTTATAATATTTGTTAATCAGCTCATATTTTTAAACAATCACTCTTCTCAAGATACTCTTAATTCCATTTATGCCATTTTACAAATTCTTACTCTTTCTCTGATGCCAGAATATTAACAACAATAATGTTTCTGTATTTATTCCAAACATAAACCCATTAAGAATTCCACTTTGCTGTGTTTCTTAGCATTGATTGTTGGCAGTTTTTATTCTGTTTCTACATTAGGACAAATAAAATTCATTCAGGGACTTCTAAAAATAAAGCAGTGGCCTTTCAGAAATTCAAGCCATTGATTTTGGTGGGTGCAATTTGGGAGCATTTAAATCAAATCACTGTGATACATTTTTCAGGCAACTCCTCTGCCCTTCAGTAATAAAGTGCCCACTGCTTCTGTCTGAAGATGCCAGAAAAGCCAGATCTGTGCTCTGCAATTTATTTATTTATTTTTTATTTTTATTTTTTTTCCTTTTTGTCTTTTTTCGTGTCCGGCAATGGATCGCAACCCTCAGTGTCACGCCCGTACCGGACCGGGACCGGCAACGGGATCGCAACCCTCAGTGTCGCGCCCGCACCTCGCTTCAGCCAGTGAGTGGGAACCGGTCTGTATGTGGGATCCGAACCCTCAGCGGGAGCGCCGCCACGCTCCCAAGCGGCGCACTGTAGCAGTGCGCCACCGGGCCGGCCCTGCTCTGCAATTTAAACAGAATGGGAACTATGTGGATACACAGAGATGGGAAGACAAAGGAAAGTCTGCAGAAGCTGACACAAAAGGTGGGAATCAGGCAACGAACATGCTAATAAAGGATGAGACTATGGCTAAGACTCATGGTCATGAAAAAATAGGCAGAAACCTATAGTTTAGGGAGGACAGAGTTGAGGAAAAAGTGTCTCTAACTTCAAGATAGATAATTATTAAAAGCAAGCAGTTAAAATCATGGATAATTCCAAAGGAGTTTATAAGAATCCAGTAAGAAGTAAGGGGCTAAAACCAACGAAGACATAGTCCCTCCTAGGAAAAAACTGAGAAGCAAAGAAGGCCCCCCAAAAGTGCACAAATAGAATGAGAACAGAAGAGCAGACAACTGAGCAATAAAGGAAAGGACTGTCATGAAGCTGACTGAACTATTTTTTTCTTAATTACATCAAAACACAGAATGCTTTTAAAAATTCTGGGTCAGAACTTAAGAAAAACAAAGATAATAAAGCTGCTAGAACCTTAAATCCTTTCAAAACATGCTACCGCTCAATTGATCAGAATGATTTAAGTGCTTTACTGTAGCTAGTGTTCCAAGGGGAGATACTTACAAAGGAAACACGGATAAAATAAGATAGAAAGACTCTACTTGCCCAGAGCATAAAACTCCACTAATGCCACATAGCTTACTATAGGAAAAAAGAGACATAATGTGACATCAATGAAATTGACAGAATAAACACTGCCCCAATCACAGTTTCAGCGTAAAGCCCCTATGAGAACCCTTCAACAAATTAAAATTTATATTACCAAGTCTTGACTAGTTAATGTATAAATGTAATCAATGTACTGTAAGTGATACAATACAAATACCCACAAAAAGAATTTCCTAGCAGATAGGAATTTGGACAAACACAGTAAGTCAAATGACTTGGTGGTGGTGATGCTGGTGGTATATAAGTTAATGTTAGCTTTTCACTCACTAAAAGGTGAAAAATCACTCTATTTGGTATCCCTCCTTCTAAATAAATATAATATCTGGACTTGGATACAAAGTTGGCATCCTCAGAAAAGAAAGATAAATAGCAGTAATAATGGATAATAGCTAAGTTGAAGGATAGGAAACTTGACCCAATGTTAGAGGAAAGAAAATACACACATTTATCCTTCCAAAAGAACCAAGTCTGGTATGGAAGATAAGGATATTTAATGAAACACACAATTCAATACAAAATAAAAATATAAGCAAAGCAACGAAGGGGGGGGGGAGAAAAGAAAAGCTCAGACAAATATAATTAACCAAATAAATATGGGACCAAAACGACACCACTCTGTGTCCCAGGAGCCACAACATAAAGTTAAATAAAACTTTATACAATTGATTCTGGGTATCCCAGAGAAGAATTCAAGGACGTGGCATCAGAGTGGCAGTTTCCCTGTTCACCTGGGGACATAAAATGGGGAAAGGCCTTGTCATGTTAAGTCAGTGGTCAGGAGTTGGCTGGTGAGCTCAGTTGTTTAGATCCTGCACAGGTGCAGATCCTGCTCCAGCCAGCCACACACGCACACAGAAGTCAGTGTTCAGGCCACAAGAGTAATTAGTCATACAAGGTAGTTCACACTCTAGAAATGTGCACATTCACTAGGCTCTTTAAGGGAAGACAGAAGATTCCCAGCCCATTTGGACCGTGTGTTTCTGAAGCTATCTTCAGAAAGGGGTATTTGGTTTCTACAGAGAAAAGCAGG
Organism: Galeopterus variegatus; assembly: GCF_000696425.1. Taxonomy (NCBI): domain Eukaryota; kingdom Metazoa; phylum Chordata; class Mammalia; order Dermoptera; family Cynocephalidae; genus Galeopterus; species Galeopterus variegatus. Next base: position 207,509 of record NW_007726276.1, on the reverse strand, counting down.
GATGGGACTGGTCCTGAGAAAAAACACAACGAAGGCTAAAGTCGATCTTTAAAAACCTTTCCCTTTGCATTCATTTACCTTTTTCCCACCTCCTATATACATCTACTTCTTTGCCAATATATCAACAGCCCTATATCTAGAAACAACATGGTATGGTAGAAAAAATGAAATATGAGAATGTGGAATATTCACACAAATCTTTGGTGTGAATTCTTCTCTTTTGCCTGTAGGGTGTGGGGATTCTTGATTAAATTACCTATTCTATATGAGTTTCAACTCTAGCAACCCTAAGGGGCTACTGTAAGGAATATATTAGATAAATGTAGATATACATATTTTGTGAACTGTACATCACTAAACAAAAGTCACATAGTATAATTGCTATGTAATTACTTGCCTGCTCTGTGGTGGCTCATTTGATGCAACACTATGCCATTAACCTGAAACTCCAAAACTAATCTCTCTCCCTATTATCCAAACCCTCATCTCTAAGTGTAACAAGTCACAGATACCATATTTAAAAACATAATCAGACTAAACTAATGTAGAGCAAGATTTTAATCTCCTCTAGCTATCCAATTGCATGAGATGATTTACAAGCAGAAAGCTAAACTGCTGTTTTGTAATATCCCAGATAGTTAAACGTATCTGTAGTATTTTTTTTAATTCTGGCCCTCAAGCACACTTTTTATAACAACCATCAAGCTGTTACTGTATGCAAGTGGATGATTTTAATTTCAGGGGATTCCTAAGGCTAAGGTCCTTGGTTGGCCAGAGAGCTAGAGGTAGAGAGCCTTAGCTCGTATTTCTGGTTCCAAATGTACAACTAATATCAGAAGAAAAGCTTATCCTAATTAGTTTTTCAGTAATTTGAATTATACTCTTGAAGGCTGTTCCCATAAAAAGAAAATAAATACTCCAGCACCATGTCTCAATATGAGATCTGGGAGTCGTGACAATCGATCATAACAGAAATGTTCATCAATCAGCAGTTAACTTTATGTCAACCCCAACTCATTCCCTTTGCTGCTCTGTGCTACAACAGAGTACAAAAAGCCAAAGTACAAGAAGTCTGAAGAATCTAAAAATTGCTCAAAAAGAATTATTAAAATAATTATGGGGTAGATAAAATCACTGAGAAAGAGAAAGGTATGAAAAGAAAAGAAAGCACAGGATACAATGTGAGGAAGACTCTTTTTTTTATTCAAGTGTTAGAAGAAATGGGAAAAGAGCAGGGAGGACTCAGACAAGAAACACAAGGGAGCCAGGAGAGAGAACAAGAAGAAAGTAGCTATAACAAGTAGAGTGAAACACTGACCAGAAGTCAAGAGCATACAAGATGAGAGAAGAAAGAACATAAGTTGGATCTGGAATTATGAGGCTGTCTATAATGCTAAGAAAGTAACCCTAGAGAGTGATGGGGCAAAAGCACATACATACACAAAACATGCTAGAGGATCACTGAATAGTGAGAGAGCAAATTCTCACTGTGAAGTAGGATACGGCTCATCAAGAAAGTGGGTCCTGGACTGGATCACAACAGATCAGAAGAAAAACATTCAAAATAAAAATATGAGGATGATGATAGCAGCTAATATAACTGAGCACTTACTGTTTACTATACACTACACACATGCATGTTCTCCTAAATCTCACCACAATCTTACAAGATTGGTTCTTCATTCATGTACATTTTATAAATAAAGAAAACGAAACTGAGGGGTGTAAGAAACAGTCTCATAGCTAGTATATAATAAATTCAGAATTCAAACTCAGGTCTGTCTAACCAAATTAGAAACACAATGAAGGAGAGCTGAAGGTACTGGGAGTACCAAGATGAAGTTGTTTTACCCCAGATTCAAGTTTCAATACCAGGAACATTCTGCCTGGCAAGCCTCAGCAAGCCAAGAACTAAATGGTTTCAGTTTTTCAGTATTTGAAATAAATCATAAAGCATCTTAAGTTATTTATTCCACTCATCAAATATTTACTGAATGCTTACTATATACCAGGTATAGTTCAAGACATTAGGAATTCACCAGTGAATACCTGAGAGAATGATTTCCTATCATCATGAACATCCTTATGATAGACTACTAGATAGGATAATGGACAGAACATAATACAGTAAAGGAGAAAAATAATGCAGACAAGAGGAAAATAAGTGCTTTGGGCAACTGGTGATACAATTTCAAACAGGGTGCTCAAAGAAGACCTCCATAAGTTGACATATGAAGAAAGACTAGAAGGACATGAGGAAACAAGCAATATGGATAACTGGAAGAAAAAAGGTCCAAGAAGAGTAAACAGAAAGTGTAAAACCACCAAGAATGCGATTGGCCTGTTTGAGCAACAGTATAGAGGCCATGTGGTTAAAGTAACATTAGCCAGGGGAGAATGGTAGAAGATGAGAAACACCAAGAAACACCAAGGTGGGGACAGATTATACACAGCATTGAAGATCACTGCAAGGATTTAGAAGTTTTCTCTGAGGTAGAAAAGCCACTGTAGGGTTACAGGTAAGTCACTGGCTATTAAGAATAAACTGTGATAAAGATAAATTGAAATAGATATCATTTCTTAATATTATCAAATTTGTTCACACATTTTACATCCATGTTATATAAAACACATGCAACATTTTGTACCTTTTGCCAACAAGTAAATAAAAAAGGGGGGGGGGGAGAAATCAATATAAATCACAGTTGAAAATTCAAACTTTTTGAGAAACTCACTAGTGTCAGCAACTCAATGAAATAGCAAATTATTCTGATCATGCTGTGTTTTTATTAGTTCTAATAAATTAAAGAATTGCAGAGTTATTTAATATCCTGACATTCTACTAATTTCAAGGGAACAAGGGTAACAAAAGCTCATAAGAGAATTCATTCAGCGCTCAATACCACTTATCCTCCCACTCTGCAGAGAACACAATTGGTAGTATGTGAGTGATTTTTCCTTTTAATGGCAGGATTTGATATTACTATTTTGATGTAGATTTGAACTAAATGAACTCAATCATTTGATTAAAGGAGAGTTATTTTATCAAGGAATATGCCTGCACACTTTTGGCATTTTAACTTTACCTTACTTCATAACATAGGCACTATACATTTATTATGATAATGTATTAGAGATTATTCCATTTTCTTTCACGAGAGTAAGGTCTGGAGGCAACAGCAGTTTTTTCTCTCATTCCACAGACACATATTCTCATGACCACTAGCTTCTTTCTGAAGGTCCCTGATGAATTATATACCCTACAAATGTCAAATAGCCCTCTCACTCCAACTCATGCTTAGTTTTTGAAAGGAACTGCAACAGTGTCATATTATAAAATCACCTTGTACAATTCCCTAGCTCAGGGATTGCAATTTTCCTCAGAGACGTGGTAACCAGAAGCAAAAACAAACAAAACCTTGCTGATCATAAGTCCCTCTCCAGGGAGAAGACCAAGAAAAACAGGAAGGTTTGCATATTTCGCCTTGCCCTTCACTGGCTCCTGTGTTACATTTTTAATTCACTCCCTTGATGATCTCATCCAATCCCATAGCTTTAAATGCCTTCTGTATGCTGCTGGCTCCCAAATTTGTACCTCCAGCCCTAAATTCCCAGCTTTCATCGCAAATACATATGGCCACTCGGATGACTGCAGGTATTTTATGTGATCCTACCTCTCACGATCTGCTCCTCTTGCAAGACTTTCCCTTATCTCTGTAAATGGGAACTCTTATCTTTCTAATTGCACAGGCTAAGAACTTTGGAGTTATCCGTGATTCCTCTTATACCCCAAATCCAATCTGTCAAAAATCCTATCCTTGCTACTTCCAAAATTACCCAGAATCTGACCACTTCTCACCAGTGACACAGCCATCAAGCCTGGCAAGCCACCGCTAATTCACCTTAATAATGAGAGTTGAAATAGCATGTTAACTGGCCACTGGCTTCAATTAAGCTCCCCACCCAACCCTACAATCTGTTTCCCCGCCCAGCTGCCAAAATAACACTTCTAAAGCATCAATCTGATTATCTCACTCCTTTGTTTATAACTCTCTACAGCTTTCTTAAAATAAACTCCATAGGTCTCACCATGGCTGCAAGGCCATGCATGATCAAGGCCCTGGTGGCCTCTCTAAAGTCATCTACCACTCTCCCTCATTCACTCTGTCACAGCCACTGGCCCCACATAGCCAAACTCAGTTATGTCTCAAGTCCTTGAGGCTGTGGTCTCTTCTGCCTTAACATCCTTCCTCGAGACAGCAACACATTTAACTAAAATCATTCAGTCTTCTGCTCATCACCTCTTCAGAGGTAGGTCTCTGAACCTATTCATGGTTAGGCCTTCCTAACCGTGCTAACCTCTCTCTCACACACACACATACACACACTCATCCCACCACTTCCTGCAGAGTATTTATTACTACCTGATATTATATTATAGCCTACATGTTTATGTGTATATTGTTACTGTCCCCAACTAAGGACTAAGAGACATGCTCACTACAAAAAACTCAGAGCCTAGAGCAAGACCCTAGCACACAGTAGGTGTTCAACAAACATTTTATAATAAGTGAACAATAAATTAATCATTGCTGAATCAAAGAGAAAAGATATTCAAATAAAATTTATCGGACAGTGGTGCAATTACTAATATAAACTCAAGGTCTACATTCATCCATGAAATCTAAACCCCTGCAACACCAAAAGCCTGTGAGGCCTATACTAGTATAGGAAAGCTGTTACCTGGAGCCATTTTCTCAGAAATCATCTAATGACAGCTCAAATCAAAATTAGAAGTATTCTTAAATACTCCCAATCTGTCAGCAGTGAAAGCAATGTTAGGTCCAACTACAAAAAATCCTCTAATTTTCTCTGAATGTCAGTATAGTTGGTTAAATCAATAACTCTATTACACATTATTTTGAACTACCTGTTAAATATTTAAAGAAAATATGTGTATGGCCTTTTATGAGTTTCATCAACATGTAACTCCACTGTGTCATGTGTAGGAAGAATTAAGAAGAAACCTTTGAGAAAAAAGATCTTCAGAGAAAATAATAGGGTGGGCAAGATAAAATTATCTTCCAGCTGACAGTTGATTTTAACTACTTAAACAAAAATTTCAATCATTTTAATTAAAAATTCAAGTAGCATTGTGACTACTATTTTGATGTAGGCTGTTGAAGGAGATGGAAAGCAGAAATCTGATCAAAAGAAAAATTACAGAAGCATTAAATGTCTGAAAAACTTTACACTAAAAATCAATAACAAATGAAAGTAAGCTAAATTACTAAGCCCTGAACTAAGTGAAAGAAAAATCATCTGTGCTACTGGGCTTATATTAAGTCCTGAATCCTGGTAGAAGCATGTGAAGAAGGTTGCAAACAAAAGTGACAAGAATAAATAAAAACAACAGCTGAATGCTTACGATCTTAGAGAAGCATACCTCTAAGATTTAAATAGTTATGAAATAAAAGTGTATTATTCCAAACAAATGTTCACACTGTGTAGTAAAAGATCTGCAGATAAGATTGCCAAATTGCTGTCTAAAGCATCATGGAATTGGAGGGAACTTGGACAACTGGACAGATACCAAAAAGCAGCAGCAGCAGCGGATGAAACTTCTATTTTCCAGGAGAAGACAAGTAGATTCTGCCAACTTCAGGCTAGCACAATTTATGTAACTGACAGGCAAGATCAAAGATGAATTATTAAAGAGAGAAAGAAGTTGTAATTCCAAGAAGCCAAAATGGGTTCTTGAAGAAGAAATTATATCAGACTAACTGTATGTCTTTTGCTAAGAGTTTTAAAGTGCTAACCGGAAAACATAATTGATTTTGTATCTGGACATTCGCAAAGCACTTGAAATAGTCAACACCTAAGGAATGCAAGAAAGACTTGGAGATATTTAGTCTGGGGAACCAATGGTTCAGTAGAGATATTATTTCAAGGGTTTCTCGTTTATTTTTGTCAGTCTTTTCTGAAGGTGTTTCAATAAGTCATGGTTCCTGGACCGAATCACAATTTCCTCAACATCTTTTAGAATATAAAACCACTATGTACCAAAAGTAGTATTACACAGGCTACCATGAGTATTTACACACTCAAACAACATGGCCTTCCCATTTCAAGAAGGATCAGGAAAAAGTCTGATCTAGAAGACAGCAGCATATTGTGATAAGCCTACAAGCTAGGTTGCAAAATCCTTTAGTGTGCTAAATTGTATTTTTAAAAAAGGTGTAAATTCAGACTTTGATGCTCAAAAGTATTGGTTTCTTGGTCCACTTTGAATTAACCCATTCTTACCCAAAGAGAAATTAGTATCTAGAGGTTCATTTTTAATAATAATTTTAAAAATTATAGCTCAACTAATCAACATTTTCACTTTAAAAACGTTTGTTTTTATTTATTGTTCTTGCTATATTTTTTTCATCCTTTCTGTTAATCTCTTCCCTATTTCATATATTTATTTAACCAATTTATGTGGCCACTATGTGCTAGAAGACGTGCCATGTGCTGGAAATATAAACATGAGTATGATATACTCCAGCATGTCAAAAGGTTCAGAACATAAATGAAGACTGTGGCTTGTAAAATAACACTTATATTCCAGTGTAAAAAGAGCCATTTAGAGATGAGCATAGGACACTATGGTAACAAAGAGGAAGGATACAGAATTTTGTACAAAACAACAGAAGTGTTAGGGAAAGCTTTCCAGAGAGGCTTCCCCAGAGGGGGAAGAAGGGAAAGGAAGCTTACTGACAGGCTTGAGCATGGTGCCTTCACAGCACAGCAAAGATGAAGCACAGAAAAAGCAGCAAGATGTGAGGTAGGAGGGGATGGAAGGAAATGCTTCATTTAAAGACCTCATTGATGGGTGGGTAAGAAGGTGGGGATTACAGAGGGGCCTGATGAAACATTTGGGGGTGATGGATATGTTTATTACCTTGATCGTGTTGAGGGTTTTATGGATGTATTCATATGTCAAAATTAATCAAATTCTACAATTTAAATATATGCCACTTATTATATGTAAGTTATACATCAACAAAGCTTTTTTGTTTTTGTAGATGTAACGCTAAGAATTTTGGACATCAATGTGAAAGTTATGGGGAGCAACTGAAGGATTTTCATGAAACCAGTGAAGGATATTTAGTGTCATTTCATTCTCTGTTTTACATCTTCACAAGATTCTCCATATAATCAAACTAAGGAATTAATTAATCAACTGCTATTTACCATGCTCCTGTTAGGTACAAAGGACCAAGCATGTTCCAAACAGGAAACACTCGTATCAGTGAGTAACATGAGTCTTCCTTATTTCAATTCACTTTTAAAATCAAACTTCAAAAATGCAAGATAGAGCAACATCAGAAATAAAAGCAGAATGACAAGTGAGAGGCAATGAGAAAAGTTGCAAATATTTAAAAAGAAATAACATATAGATTATATAAATAGTTCCCACAAACTATAAAGAAAGGCAATACCAAAAAAAAGAATATTAAGCATTGGTAACAGTGTTAGAAAAAAAATCCTCACTTATATTGTTCATAAAAGTATAGATTCACATCTCTCCTAGAATGGCAATTTGGCAGTAACCAGCAAGATTAAAAATGAGTTTTGAGTTAGCACTTCAAATTCTGGGACTATTTCCTAAAGAAATAATAATATAATTAATATTAATAACAAAGCTAATTTTTATAAAGAGTTTATGATTGCAAGATGATTTATGTATATTCATTTTATCAATTATTGTCCTTGTGGTAGGCAGAATAATGGTGCCCCAAAGATGTCCATGTCCTAATCCACAAAACATGTGCTACTCTACATGGCAGAAGGCACATTGCAGACGTGACTGAGACTCTTGAGATGGGAAGGTTATCCTGAATTAGCTAAGTAGGTCCAATATAGTTACAGAATCCTTATATAAGAGGGAAGCAGGAGGGTCAGGGAAGTAGTTGTGATGACAAAAGCAGTAGTGAAAGTGATGCTGGACCAAGAGCCAAGGAATGTGGACAACCTCTAGAAGCTGGAAAAAGAAGAAGAAAAAAAAAAAAAATTCTCCCCCTAGAGGCCTCAGAAGGAATGCAACCCTGTTGACCCATTTTGGACTTCTGACCTCCAGCATTATAAGATAATAAACTGTGTTGTTTTAAGCCACTAAGTCTGTGGTAATTTGTTATAGCAGCAAAAGGAAACTATTCATTTCATAAATAAGGAGACTGAGATATAGAAAAATGAGTAACTACCCAAGATCATACAGTTAGCAAGAAGTACAGCTAGGATATAAACCCGGACCATGCTCATAACTATTATGATACACTGCCTTCAAATACATATATGGATTTACACAGAATTATTTTTTTAAACCCTGAGCGAGAAAAAAATAACTAACCATCCTTCATTAACAGAATGAGGAAAAGGAAAAGTCATAAGATGGGGTATAAAATACTACACACGAATTTAAAAGCAGTATAATATGAAAAAAAACTCCAAAATACATTATACGGCAAGAAGGCAATCAGAACAATGCATTTTTTTAAGTGTTCAAATGAACATGCATATACTGGAAAATACAAAGAGATGAACTGGAAGTCCAACTGACTGTAAAAATGATATTTGTGTATAATTAAGTGGGGTAGTGGGATGCAGGGGACTTCTACATTGTATTCAATATTTTTATGCTATTTAAATGCTTTACAATGAGAATGTTATGATGTATCTTAAATTGAGGCATTTTTAACGCAGGGAACTACGCATGAACTCCCTACAACATTTTTTCATTAAAAAAAAAAAAAAAAAAAAAAGGCAGCCTCTACTGCACGGTTTAAAAGCCCTGCCCTACAGTGACACCAAATGGTGACAGATCAAAATACAGTACACAAACAAGACAATTGTTCAATTCAAATTTTCTATAAACGTTTGATTCCTTAAAAGAACAGGCAGCTTAACAGAATTAAATAATATGGAGACAAATACTCAAAAACCTAGAATTTCTAATCAAAGAAAGTCTAGTACACCAAGTTCCAAATGCAAATTTTTAGGCCTTTTTCCAAACTTCAGCTAATCTGATCCCACTGAATATTTACACAAATCATTTCTCACACAGTTAAACCATGCCACTGTGAGCACAGTGATTTTTACCTAATGGTTTATTAATCAAAGAAACCCTGCAAATATAAGAAATGCAGTCATACAACTAAAGTCAGGTTCTACTCCCATGTAGTAAGTAAGCAATAATTTGAGGGGGGTGATTGAGGGGTGTTGGGACTCAAGAGAGAAGGGAGGAATCCAAGAAGACAGATAGGCAACTAATCCAATTGGTGACAGTTTCTAGAAAGTATATATTCATTACCTAATCTACAGATAGAAAATAAAGCTGAATAAAACAGGAGGCTACTGCATCCCAAATATAAACCAATTTCTCAAAAAGAAATTTTTGTCCTGGACTGTCCATGGAAAAAAATATTTCAAATTAAGCATACTATTCAGTATTCTGTATGCTCTGCCCGGAACTTAAACCAACAAACAAAAACAGCATGCAAATTGTATTATTCATTATAAGCCACGATAAAAAGATACAGAGATTGACTACTTCACAGAGCACTCCTCTAAAATACCATTTGACCAGAATCCTTAGTCTCTTGGCATTAAATGACAGCTTGTTCAGAATTTTTGATGTGCTATTTTTCATATTATACCAAAACATCCTAAAAAACATAGGACATATAAATGTCGTATAATATATAATATATATGATAAGCTACAAAAACAAGTCAATAATATCATTAAGTTCTAAGGCATTCAATTCATACCACTGGATTTCAATTCTAAGAGGTAGCAGTCCACCTACCACCACCATGTCACTACCACTACAACATGATACACATGGATGGGTCAGTTCCAGAATACCTTGAGAGCTGTCCTGCTCAAATGGGCTCACGTCCTGTCATAAGGACCACAAGCAGAATCAGCTCAGAAAGGCACTTTCCCGTGGCGCACTGGGGAGAGTGCTGCGCTGGGAGCACAGCAGCGCTCCCGCCGCGGGTTCGGATCCTATATAGGGATGGCCGGTGCGCTCACTGGCTGAGTGCGGTGCGGCCGGTCTCAAAAAGGACAAAAAAAAGATTCTGAATTACTAAAAATAACAGATGAATGACCAAAGTCTTAGTACTATAAAAGTATCCATGTCTACTACATATGCATTTAAGACTATTTCAATTAGGAAGAGAGGTAGTATCAGCATTAAAGAACTTTGCTTCCAATTTCAAAGGAGAAATAAATAAATGTGGATATAAAACTCTGCATTACAGAAAACCTGGAGAAAATGTAGATATATCAAATAGTTGGAAGAAAGCTTCAAGGACATACAATTTAACAGGTATTGACATAATATTTCTGATAGTAAATTTGTATAACATACTCTACAGAACATAGAACCCTAGAAAGTTGTATGTAACTAATAACATAATAAAAGTAAAACATATTTCCAATTTACATATTATTTCTGATACATATGAACTGGTCTTTAATTCACATTGGTCACTAACATTTTGGATGTGTTATTTTGCACAATGCCTTTCTGTCAAAGAGAAAATAACGTAAATGAGCACCAATGTTCTGGTAGAGCTGCATCTTGTCTATTTTTTTACATAATTCTTGTGGAGATTTAAAGTTGATTATATAATGCAAACAACTTCAGTGAATTTATCCATTGCCTCAAGTTTGGATTTATGTTTTTTTTTTTTTATTGAAACGTAATTGATAGTACACATCTGTGGGGTACAACGATGAATATCAATACATGTGTGCAATATTTGGTGCTTAAATTAGGATAATTACTATACTCATCATTACACAATGTAATCATTTTTTGTGGCCCTTTACCAATTTCTCACTAACCTTCCTCCCCTTTTCCCACCTCTGGTAGCATCACTTCAATTTTCTCCTTTTTAAAGTTCAACAAATTATTGTGATTGTTGTATCTTTCTTTCTTTTTGTAGCTCCCGTTTATGAGAGAGGACTTGCAATATTTCTCTTCTGTGTCTGGCTTATTTCATTTAACATAATTTTCGTTAAGCTTATCTATGTTGCTGCAAATGGCAGAATTTCACTCTTTTTATGGCTGAGTAGTATTCCATTGGTTATATATACCACATTTTCCTTAGCCACTAATCTGTCAACAGACATTTAGGTTGGTTCCAACTCTTAGCCATTGTAAATAGAGCTGCAATAAACATCGGAGTGCAGGTGTCCCTTCGACATGATGCTTTCCACTCCTTTGGGTATGTACCCAGCAGTGGGTTTGCTGGATTGTATGACAGTTCTATCTGTAGTTGTTTGAGGAACCTCCATACTATTTTCCATACTGGCTACACTAATTAACAGCCCCACCAACGGTGTAGAAGGGTTCCCCTTTCTCCACATCCTCGCCAGCATTTGTTATTTTCCCTCTTTTTGATAATAGCCAGTCTAACTGGACTGAAATGGTATCTCAGTGTGGTTTTGATTTGCATTTCCCTGATGCTTAGCTATGTTGAGCACTTTTCCAGGTGTCTTTTGGCCATTTGTATATCTTCCTTTGAGAAATGTCTGTTTAGCTCCTTTGTCCATTTTTTTTTTTTTTATCAGATTAGTTGTTTTCTTACTGTTAAGTTGTTTGAGTTCCTTGTATATTCTGGATATTAATCCCTTGTCAGATGCATATTTTGAAAACATTCTCTCCCATTTTGTAGGCTCTCTTTTTGCTCTGTTAATTGTTTCTTTTGCTGTGCAGAAACTTTTTAGTTTGAAACAATTCCATTTGTTTATTTTTTCTTTTGTTGCCTGTGCTTTGGGGGTCTTATTCATAAAATCGTTGCCCAGCCCTACTTCATGTTTCCCCTATGTTTTCTTCTAGGAGTTTTATAGTTTCTGGTCTTATATTTAAGTCTTTAATCCATTTTGAATTGATTTTTAGTATATGGTGAAAGGTATGGGGTCTAGTTTCATTCTTATATGTATGGATATCGTTTTCCCAGAACCATTTGATGAAGAGGCAAGGTTTGTGTTTAAATAGAACACACCTTCTGAGAAATTTGTAATTTTTTCATCCAATTATGTAAATTCTTTAAATATGTAACTCATTAATATGAATCAAATTAGTAAGTTTACAAAATTTGATAAAAGAGAAAGTTAAACTGGCTAGCAAGTAATACAATTGTAGAGTTTTAACTGATTTTTTAAAAAATAAAAACGCTGGAAATCACACTATCAGTCCACAAAATCTGAAGATGAAAGAGAAATAAGTACAAGTTTATCAATGGTAAAAAATAAATGAAAAGTCAAGCTTTGGCACTATTCGGGAGTGGCAAAGACCCCAAACTTTGATTATTTCTTGTGACTCTGTATTTTTCAGGTGGGTACAAATGATTAGTACTTTAAATCTAGGCTAAGTCAAAAAGTAAATGTGTTTTTAAAGCAAAATAAAATTCTTATAGAAATCTGCAGTTTAGCTTACCTCAAATTAATTGCCCATCTTTGATGCAAACATAATTTCAAAAAGTTTGTTACTTTAAAAATGAAACAGTATTTTGGGAATTTTATAGAAACACACATGGTAATTTTAATCAGTTTTGTAAGATCACCAAATTACTGGTACAATGCTGATAAACTGAAAGCACAGCACTCTTTAATGAATTAGCAAAATTAAAATTGAGTTTATAATCCAGAAAGGAGAACAGAAATTTTCAGGCATTCCATACTGTTTCACACTCTCTATCCATCATTTTTTTGTTTAATTATAAGGAGTGTTTGGAGCTTTAAGGAGGTTTCTCCATTCTTTTTTTTTTTTTTGAGTGGGTGGGGTAGAGGCTATTGAGAAGTAGAGGGATCCAGATTAAGAATGGTGAAAAGTTGAAATGGAAAAAGATGAAATCAAATAACATTACTATTTGACTAAGAAAAAAGGACATAAAAAGATGTCATTTTTTTCCTTAAGTTTCATTCTCCTTTTTCCACCCAATTACCTTTTAAAATCTAGTACCACACAATGTGTTCAAGAATATTAGTAATCAGTAGATAATTAAAGCATTGTTCATACTGTCCATAGGAGATATTTTTCAACAGCATTACTCTTTCCCAATTATATTCTATTTACACTCAGGTATGACTTGGCACAGAACGTGTAGATTTCAGGTCAAGTTTGAACTGATGTGCTAAAAGGGAAGTGGTCTGTCTCTGTCTTAAAATCAAAACTATAACCTCTACCACTGGCATCTGGGAATATATTTGTTTTAATTTTCTGACCCCTAAGAGTACATTGTTTGTAAATCATAGTTCTTTGGTATGAATCCCAGATTTTTTAAAAAGGGCATAACTTGGCTATTTTAAATAAACCTAAAATACCTACAAATTTGAGCTGAGTCTTCTGTGAGTAACTAGAACACAGGAATAGTTTTAAATCTTTTCTGTTATGATATGCAACATAAAAAGTTATTTGTTAAATAGACATTTTCATATGTGTTTCAGATTTCATGTAAATGGAAATACTTCAAAATTGTAATTTTAAATATTACTTTAATTCAAGAGTAAAAAAAAATTGGCAAAAATCAAAACTCTAAATAGTTGGTGTTTAAAAATTTAATGTGAATTCTCCCTTATTCACCTATTCTCATATGGAAGACATGGCAAATAGAGTAGCAAAAAGAGAACAAGAGAAAGGTATGGTAACCACGTAACCAGAAAATAATACAAACAAACAAATACAAAAAAAAAAAAAAAAAAGGGAGGAAAAAAGGGGATGCAGGAGGAAGAGAGGAATACACTGGAGAAAAGTGAAAAGTTTTTTTTTTTTTTTTTTTTTTTAAAACAATGGGTTAAACAGTTTCATAATAAAAATTATAAGACTATGAATAAGTAAAGCTCTGCTTTTTTTTCTATTATATTCTATTTGGGGTTTTTTGAACTTTAAGGGTAGGGTGGCTGAGAACAGTTGGTTTAGGATGAGACAGGAAGGAATTTAAGAGCAAATGTCTATAATAAACCAAAAACAGTGTGCAGATTTAGTTGTTAAGCTACCCAACCTGAATTTTCAAAATTATAACAAATACAATTTCATCTAGATTCTGGAGGTTGGTAAGATAACTGAAGATGAAAGGGGGGGAAAATCTTATTTTTTTAAAAAACACTAGTTTAAAGTATTGTTATGATAACTGAGTGTAACAAACCTAAAAATAATTTAATGATAGGATAAAAAAGCAGGGGAGAGAATGCTTAATAAAAATCTTAATTTTAAGTTGCAATACAGCTAATAGATACCATTGGCAAGTCTTTTCACCTCTTTATACCCCAGCTTCCATAAAATAGGACAAGATGATTATCAAGGTGCCTCAAAGATTTTTCTAAATGAATTCATTTTTCACCCTCACTGCCAAGACAGAGACTGTATTTCTAATTTCAGAGTCTAAACCATGAGATGAACTTAAGTGAGTGATTACAATGAGAAAATGAAGCTATTTTTTTAATATGCTACAATATACAGATCTAGGAAAAATCACAAATATACTCTCTATTCAGAAGAAGGGCAGTTTTCATTTTACATTTTGACATTAAATAAAGAACATAAAAAATTATATATACACTTTTGAAAAACCCTTAGACTTCATTTAAGGCAAGACTTTCAATATATATTTTAAATCAAGATAATTTCTCACAAATATCCTTCCATTTAAAAAAAGCAAGATTAAATGTAAGTAATAATACATGAAAAAGCTTGAATTTTCTTTCTCCTATTTCACACAGTATAAATCCCCTCAAGAGAGAATTAACACTGAGATTCAGTACTTACCACAACAGCAAACTGCTCAGGTTCACATAAATTGTTATAGTCATTCTTGTACCGAGACAATAAATTTAATTGCTCTTGATCGGGAAGATGCTTTATTAAGTTCTAAAAATTAAAACCAAAAGAAAATATCTTCACAAAATGTACCTGTCAGATTTTAGGAAAATTAGTAAACTGTGGAAAGGAAACTAGTGAACTTAATCTTTAGTTTTATTTCTAGGTAACCTCTATTATACTAAGCCTTAAGCAACATTCTCTACATTTCGAAAACAGCCAATTTTCCTTTTCTCTATCTCAGAGTTATTATATATTCAAATCAAGCACTACTGAATGTTTATTTGATTAGCTATATAAATGAGAAAGAAGAACTCAACCTATACCAATGAACAGCTTTCTCACCTGTATAAATGTGTCCATTATATTTCAGCTTTAGGGAATTAAGTGTCAGAAATTTCAAGCAAAGCCAAACATATTTTAAAACTTCACTCAGAGGGATAAAAGAAATCATCATATTGTTACTAAAAGGTAAGGGAAAGAAGACAAAAGAAATCAAGGAGGTTTTAATGTCAGTGTTTGTAAGACTTAACCACTAGGATTATGGTTTTAATAATAACAACTGAAGATATCTCTAAAACAAAGTAACTTTTCTGATGTGAAAGAAAATTTAAATAGGCACGGAAGACACAGGATGATATATACCTTGCAGATAAAAAGCATACAAAGAGATCCTGTAGAAACTTAAGTGCCGGTGGCTATAAGGACCTTTGCCACATCATCTGCAGTCCAGAAACCACAGGTTGGTTTCCTTGGCTGCTCTGGCTCCTCTGTCCATGCACAGCTTTCCCAAGTCACACACTTAAACCAAAGAACCACTTGAAGAAAGATCAAGGGAATACACATAATTATGCTTTCCTGAGAGAACTTAAATGATGATACAATCCCTTGGACAAAGTCTATATACATCCTCTGTATTAAAATATAATTAACTATAATAGTGTTATAAGTTAGTGTATTGATATTACAATTAAGAAAAAAAAAGTGGTAGGTGGTCACAGTTCCAAATCATAAATCAGTAAATTCTGTACAGCCACAATGTCAAGCACAAATTACAATTAAGCTTATATCATGCTATATATATTTATGAAGGAAAAAAAAAAAAACTTCCAAAAGTTTCATTAGTTAAAAATAGTTTTAGATAATGTTATATATCAAAAATAGTAAGATTAGGGCCGGCCCGTGGCTCACTCGGGAGAGTGCGGTGCTGATAACACCAAGGCCCCGGGTTCGGATCCCATACACGGATGGCCGGTTAGCTCACTGGGTGAGCGTGGTGCTGACAGTACCAAGTCAAGGGTTAAGATCCCCTTACCGGTCATCTTTAAAAAAAAAAAAAAATAGTAAGATTAAAGAACAAGTTATTGAATCACTGTGTACTTTGGAAAAAAACTTGGTAACTGGCCAAAAAAAAAAAAAAAAGTGACAATTTATGATCATGCCTAGAAAAAGTATTCACTATTAATATTATCAAACTGAATAAAAATAATAGAAGTATATGATTTTCCCTCTTAGTAGAAATTCTCTCCTAAAAGATTTCTCCTAGCAGAACTGCCCGAGACCAAAGACCTGGTTATTTGTATTTTCTTTTAACCCTTCTAGTTGACAGCTGGTTTTTCTGAGCTACTTATTACATCAGGCCTGTTAATTTCCTTAGCATCCTTTTAGATAACCATCAAATCCCCTTAAATATTGTTTAATATATAATTAGAATTTAATCTTTCATCAGAAATTTATTAATTTTTCACTTCATTATTTTTACACTCTACAGTAAAAGTGCTATCGTAATTCCTAAGAGTATGGGCCTAACCTTCCTTTGTCTCTCCCCTTACCAAATTTCCCACAGCCTTTACAAATCTTAAGCTCCTGTCAAACTAAATTCTGCATGGCTGTCCACACACATTCAGCTTTTCCCTCCACAGCTCAGGGTATTACTGCTGCCAGAATAACTGCCCTTTATATATTTTACATACAATCCCTCTGCCCTTTTCTACATCCACACCTTATTCAACCTTTGCCTCCACACATACACTCACACAGCACTACCCCAATACATTCCCTAATTCTAAACCAATCTTAAAGAGATGCTTATCTTGTATTATAATTAGACAAGGGGACTTCTAAAAGTTTGTGGAAAAGTGGAATTAAAGATAATATGAATCTTTCCATGAACTTTTTGAAGTCCTTTCCTGGATAAGTATGTAAATGTCATCTTCCTTACCAAACTATAAATTCTCAGAAGGTGAAGTCTACCTGTGATTGAACTTAACACAATGGATGTACATGGTGGGTACTATAAAATATTTGTAAAATGATTAATTAATAAAAAATTGATGAGGCAAAGGTAAACAGGTAACGACTGATGTGGAAAATGACATACAAAATGACATACTACTGACTTATTACATATGAATAAATAACTAGATATGTCAAAATAAAATTACGACAGTGAACAAAGCCAACCAAAATAATGAATATTACAAAGAAATGGTCTGTTTCATTGCCATATTCAAAATAGGCAGTTCTTCACATTAAAATTAGCAACATATTTTTTAAATTAAAAATAAGAGTTCAAGTAACATAAAACTCTTTTTAATAAATATATAAAAACCTTATATTTTTCCAAAGTAAAGTTTTAGGTCTTAAATTCATAAAACTGGTTTTATACTTAGTATGTGTGGTATGCAGAAAATGACATCTAACCCCAAAGATATCCATGTCTAATCTCCAGAACCTATGAAAATATCAGGTTACATGGCAAAGGGAATTAAGGTTACAAATGGAACTAGTGTTGCTATCAGCTGACCTTAAATTAGGGTGATTATCTGCATGTGCCCAATGTAACCACAAAAGTCTTTACAAGTAGAAAAGGGAGATGGGACAATACAGAGGGAGATAGGACTATGAAAGGAACAGAGAGATGCAACACTGCTGGCTTGAAAGATGAAGGAAAAGGCTCCCTGAGCCAAGGAACGTGGGCAGCCATGAGAAGCTGGAAAAGACAAGGGATTCTTCCCTAGAGCCTACAGAAAGGAACACAGGCCTGCCAATATGTTGACTTTAGCACAATAGGACCAATGCCAGACTTCTACAGAAATGTAAGATAATAAATTTGTGTTATTTTAAGCCACTAAATTTGTGGTAAATTGTTATAACAGTAATAGAAAACTAATACATTAAGAAATTATATGAAACTGAATGTAATTTGGACATACACTAATGCAAATCATCTTTCTTCTATATCTAGACAACAAAACCACATGATCATCCAAAACACTCACTTAATCAAGTAAAAGGCTACTCTGTAAATATTTAACAAATTCATTATAAGAACTACAAACAGGCTGGCTGGTTCAGTTGGTTAGAGTGGGGTCCTGGGTGGTCGATCCCTGTGGCGACACACACACGTACACGCACACGCACATGCACAAACACGAAGAAAAAAAACAGAAATACAAACATGCATTAAGTAGAAAAATTGAAACTTGGAATCTTCACTCAGCAAGAAGTCACATATACAATCAATAACAATGAGGACAAAAATCCAGTGAAAAGAAACTGCTAGAGACAAAAAATGGTTAAAGAGTTGGTGAATTGAATAGTTATGAGTCTCAGAGACTCACAGCACAAATCACTAATGAGATTATATTACCTCCATATTTGGAAGAAAAGATAGGAGATATAAACTTGGAACTTCCAAAAATACCATTTATTTATTTATTTATTTATTTATTTTTTAAAGATGACCGGTAAGGGGATCTTAACCCTTGACTTGGTGTTGTCAGCACCACGCTCAGCCAGTGAGCGAACCGGCCATCCCTATGTGGGATCCGACTCCGGGGCCTTGGTGTTATCAGCACCGCACTCTCCCGAGTGAGCCACGGGCCGGCCCCAAAAATACCATTTATTGATGGATTAAAAAATTCAAAATAATTTTAATCACTGTTGACATTAACAAATAATCTTTGGTTTCTTCTTAGGGCTAAAAAATCTTTTTTCTAAGTATATCCATTATCAGAATAAAAGATGGTAAACTGAAGATATTCTCTCACTATAATTGTGTTTTGATTCTCCAACTATAAATTCTACCAAGATATATACATTACCAATACTCTGTGTAGAATTCAGCAAGTAACTTTAGTACCACACTAACATTCATTAAAAAAAATACTGTGGGTAAAACCATTTAAAAAATCTTCTAGCCTTCTGAATGATTTCAATACTATGCAAACAATCTCTAGTACTCACAGGAGAACAACACAAAAGGATTGTTAGTAAGGATAACTCTAAATGAAAACTCCCTCAGTCTTCTATACCAAAAATTAATACAACTTTATAAGCCAAAGAAAAACACATTCTAAAAGGGCTATAGAAACAAATTTAACATATTACTAGTCTTAACAGTAACACAAACAAAATGTAAAGTTAAACAATTTGCCTTCAGAAAATCACTTAAAATAACTCAAATGTAATCATTTTGATAGCATATATATTTAGTTTGCAGTTAAGAGAAGATGCAGTTTTATCTCCTGGCAATGCAGAAGTTATGCTAAAACTAATTATCCAGCAATGATTTTCCAGTTGAATGATTTGGGTTAAGAATTTTGCTTCACTTACAGATTTCTATTTAATGAGAAGCTTGCAAAGAAATATTGGAATTTAAGCTCTGCCTGTTTGTTTACCTGAATCATAGACTCTGCCAACTGTGTTTCATCTACTTCCAATATCATCATTTTGATTTCCTCATATGGCACTCGAAAAGAGCTCAGGAAGATTGCTGAGAGAAAAAAAAAAAGGTTCATAATAAGGTAACAAAAGAATTTAAGATACAGTTCTATTTATAAAATCAAAAATAAATTATAAGAGAATTATAAAATAAATAATATAATTATAGTGGCAGAAATTTTCATTAGCACATTTTATACCCTTCCCCAGCTTTAGAACTAGTGTTTAAACAACAGTCCTGTATTATTATGCTGGTTCCAAAGTTGATTTTTAAATGCTTAGTTATCTGCCTACCATAGGAATGGTGCCAGTTTTCATGTGATTTAAAAAAAACTGCAATATGTTAGGTACGCTATAAAAATATCACGTTGTAATAAAAAGAATGATAAAACCCCAGCATGTGTATGTAATATTTGTCTAAACATATGTATTACCAGCTTGTATAACATCTTCCAGCCCTACTAAATATTAAAAAATATATATTTTAAGAAAACTGCTAACCAGTACATTAACACTTTTACAAGTAATAGCACTTCCCTATTCAGAAATATTGTATACAATATGCTAGAGAAATAGCCTTTCCATGTAACTAAAGCTTAAAATACCCAATTTTAGAAAACACATTTTCATAGAAAATTACCCAAATGGATGAGATAATATGTTATTTCTGAGAATTCTAAGCATTATTTACATTTTTCTTGATACTCCAGATATCTAGTGTTACAATATAATGATCTTCTCAAAAGCTACTGAGAAATGTAAGTATATTTTCACAGCATTAGATACAATGATTTTGCTAGTACCCCCCTTATTTTATTATTACTATGTTTCTATGTTGAAGAAGACATCACTTCTTGATCATACTCAGCACTTTACATATAGCCCATTAATATATATATTTTTTTAACTAAACTTGTATGTCTTCTGATCTGTAGGTATTTCCATATAAAGTCACAGTCTTTCATACAACTTAGAAAACATGATGTGCCTCTTTCTTGGTCTCAGGCTATGTTCCTGATTCTTGAGGATATCATGTATCACCTACAGATGAACAGCAAGGCCATCATCTTTGTTCATATCACCAGTAACATTCATACATTTCCAAATCCAAGAAGTCATAAATACAGGACAAATTAAGCCAGAAATTATTAATGTCTATAATCCTTCATATCCCAAGAACGAGATGAAAGGAATAAAGGATCTAAACAATACGGTAATAGATGGAGATTTATAGAAATAAAAAGGGAAAATCCACAGTAGATACCAGAAAGCAGAAAAATATAACAGCTATATGATCGATCTCAAAGCAATAACCAATGAATAAAAGGGGGGGGAGTAAAATCTAATTCTTCACATCATGTAAAAAAGTTGCAGATGATGAACAAATATGAATATTAACAACAAAAAATAGTAAGAGAAATGTAAGATGACAAGTTAGCTCCTCTCTACTTAGAGAAGAACTTAAGCACAAAAATCAATGAAAAACATGTGACAAGATTTATAGCTGACAACATAAAATAAACACATGAATGTCAAAGCACTCAAAAAGCAAGGAAGCTCAGGGCAAAAAACCTCCCTTGAAATTCACAGTGTTACTTTTTCTTCAAATATAAACAAGCATCTAAAATAATTAGAATACCATGAGGTTCAAATATGAAAATGCGCAAAATACATGTAAAATCAATCAAAATAATAAAAATGGCAAATAGATAAATGTAATATATTAACCTCAAAAGCAAACAAATTGAGAAGGTCAATTGTTAAGACATATCTGGATTGCAAACTTAGTAAGATTAATGTGAAGGCTTGAAATTATTGATACCCTTTGAGAAACAATAAATTCTATTCAAGAAACACAGTCTATGGTTACAACAAAAAATACAGAAAGAGTTATAATGCTAAAGAAAAATTTAAAAAGAATTACTTTGGGCATAATATGGAAACTGGGAGGGGAAAAATTACAAATGTTCTAGAAATATCTACAGAAGATATTCTTATCTTAATCTTACAAGCATTTCTGAGCTATCCTGAAAGGAAGGAAAGGCAAGAATCCTAAACAAAATCATTATTTAAGAAAAGAAAAGCCTGAAATGTTGAGCAAGGGGGGAAAGACCTTTTTAAAAAGAAGCAAGAAGATTTGAAGAAGAAAAATTAGAACTTTTAAAAATAAAAAAAAATTAAACCATTGAAATTGAAAACTCAAATGAATTAGACATCCGATAAGCACAAAATTGGTGACATGAAAGACACAGTCAAAGAAGTCATACAAAACCCATTACAAAGAAAAATAAGATGGAAAAATACTAAGTTACAAGACATAGAAGATGAATAAAGATACCTAAAAAGTCCAATAAAAGGTCCAAATGAAGATCATAAAGAGAACAGGAAAGAAGCATCTTTGAAGAGTAAAAGCTAAGAATTTTCAAGGAATATAGAAAGGCAAATCATCAGATCAAGGAGATTCAACAAATCCCAAACATGATAAATGAAAAAACCACACTAAATCTTTGTAAAACTCCAAGCACTGGTGAGGCTGTAGAATGGGAACACTCAAACATTGTTGGTGGAAGAGTAAATTGGTAAAAACACAAAATAATACACACTTAAAGCAGTGGTCGCCACACAGCCAGTCTCTGTAACAAGTGCCAATTCAGCTACTGTAGCACAAAAGCAGCCACAGACAATATGTAAGTACATGTCCTGGCAATGTTCCAATAAAACTTTGGTTATAAAAACAGGCAGTGGACCGGATTTCAGCTAATGGCCATAGTTTATCCAAGTTATACCTTAACACCAACAAAATTTGAAAACAATCCAAACATCAACCAAGCATTGAATGAACCGTGTGATATCCAAAGAATGTACTACTACACTATAATGAAAATAAATATTCTATAGCTGAATGCATTAACATGGTTTGGTTTTATTTACGCAAAATTCAAAACCAGTCAAAACTAAACTTATTGGTTATGAACATGTACACTATTGGTAAAACTATAAGGAAAAGAAAGCAAATGTTTAAATCCAAGATTCAGGATAAGGTTCCTTCTCACACGAAGGGGTTTAAAATTGGAGAGAGTCATATATAAGCCTCTATGGTAGAGATAATGTTTTTCTTTAGCTATGGGTGTTTGATTTATTATTATTAAACTATGTCATGCATTTTATAAATTTCTCATGTATAATATATATCATAACTAAAATATAACTAAAATATTAAAATGAATAATAAAAAAAGAAAATAAATGAGAGAAAAGTGTGATATTATGAGGTAAAGAACTAAGCTTATCCAAATGAGGTCTGGCCTTTGCCCTGGGCTCTTGTGAGGTACTCTCTAAGCCCTTGGAATGTCCTTTCTGATTAGAGGGTCTTTGCTTACCTGGGGGTACTGGTCCATACCAGATAGCCTATACTAACTGTGATGTATGGTGGGGGCTTTGGGCCACACAGTATTAGTTTGACTTCGGGGGGGGGGGGCGTGGGGGCTGGAAACTAAGGTCAGTCATGCAGGGGTTCAACTATGACCAAATCCATTAAAACTCTGAACACCAATGCTCAGGGGAGCTTCCCTGGTGCTGTAGATTGAATGTCGTGTCCGCCCCCCCCACACACACACACACAAAGTCACAGAGGCTTAATCCCCACTGGAACTGTTTGGGGTGGGAAATCCTATTATGGTACTTGAAAGGTGGAGCCTTGAAGAGGTGATTATATTCTGAGGACCTTGCATGCCCTAGTGAATGGATTAATAACAGTGGACATTGGCGTGTTCTGAGGGCTTTAAAAGGACACCGTTTGAGAGTCTCTCTGCTTTGTGCTCCACTATTTTCTGCCATGTGAGATACCCTGCATTGCTGTAAAGCCAACAGCACCAACGAAGACCCTCACCGGATGTGTTCCCTGGACTTTGGGCTTCCCAGCCTCCAAAACTGTAAGCAATAAATTTTGTTTTCTTAAAAATTAACTAGAGTTCTAGGTATTCTGATATAAGCAACATAAACAGATTAATACACCAGGCTGGCAATACTGTGAATAGTGTCACTTATAGTTGCTGGGAGAAATTGATGCTGCCTACAACTCCACTGGGAGGGGAACTGAAAACTTTAGGCTTAGAACTCTTGTGGACTCAGCCCATGAACCTTTTCCCTTAACTGATTTTAATCTACCATTTTGCTATAATAAACTATAACCACAAGGAAAACAGCTTTAGTGAGTACTGGAAGTCCTTTCAAATTCCTCAAACTTGAGAGAAATCTTGAGGCTCCCTGAACTTGCAAATAGTATCGGAAATGAGGGTGGTATTGAGGGTCCCCTAACTTTACAGATTAAAAACTGCATGATCTCACTTATACAATTATGTAAGTAAACAATAAGATAAACATAAATAACAGAACAATAAATATAATAGCAATACACGAAAAGGCAGAGAAAAGAAAATTTTAATAGGAGAATCTGCTTTGCAGATGGAGATAATCTTTCATTTTCCTATATTTATCATTTGTTCACTACTTTCAAGTATTATTCTATAATTAAAATAGCATATACTATTAAACATGCATATCTGTAAAGATCAAGCTAGGGGTTTTTTTTTTATAGAGTTATCTTTTGGAAAGCATTTGCTATAGTAAGTAAAGGCAAAAAAATTACAGAAGAGTTGAAAATGACCTAATGCCTAATAGACAATTTAGAAGATAAGGATAAACTTTATTTTTTTAATATTTAAAAGTTACTGAGAAAAACATAAGAGATACTGAGTTAAAGCCTCTAAAAGACCCATTAAAATTGAATCTTTTTACTCATATACATCTTATCCTTCAAAATGTGTTTATATAGATCCCAACAGGAAGTTTTGGGTTCAGTTAAGGAGTATAAAGTGTGCAGAACCAGGCATGCTTGTTTTCTGCAAAGAAATTTATAAATATTTAAACCTTTACATTAATTTGTAGATGTGCCTTTCTTTATAGCTCTAATACCCACTCAAAAAAAATCTGGTAAAATACATGAATCTTGTAAAACTCCTGAGCCTTCTCTTGATCCTAGAATGCCTGGAATTCTGTCTTTAATGATGAGCCCAGTATTTGCCAAAAACTTTATGAACTCAAAATATAAGAAGTCTAAATCTATTTAAATAAATAGGTAAATAAATGAGTGACTTTTAGATGCATTCCTCAAATTCCATAGAATATTTCAGTAAAGAGAAAATCTAAGAGAAATTATCTAGTACAAACCCATCATTCTTCTCTTCAATAAACTTTAGAAGTCTGTCTCTCCATTTTAGTGTCATTATTCTACTACTGGCCACTGCTTTACTCCAATCTCTCAATCAAAAACAATTGTCAATATCTAGCAAGACTCTTCTGAGATTTCAAAATCTCAAGACTGAATTTCACAGACAGAAACCAGCTGTGAAGCAAACTATGATTACAGTAAAGATTAGAGGTTGCTAAAGCTTTTAAAAGCTTAAATCATAACTCTAAGAGAGGGTAAGAATAATCCTCAAATGGATTACATCATAATATGACATGGTATAAATTCTGGACCTTCTGATCTTATAGTTTAAAATATATTTCTCAATTAAATAAATGGGATATACAAGGGGTCTTCAAAGCATTCATGGAAAGATTCGTATTATCTTTTAATTGTATTTTTCTAGAACTTTCTGAAGTACCCTCATATATTCTCTAGCTAAGGCAAACAAGAGAAATAGAATCCCTCTCTATGATAACAGTGTGATTTTTGTTATCTGTAAAAAGGAATAGATATACCCCGTACCTAGTGGCTATTTTCAAAATGGGCAACCTTACTCAAGTCACTTAACTGCTACAACCACCAGATTCCCCACATAAAATGTCAATGCTAATACCTACCTGGTGAGGTTGTAGTAAAGATTTAAAAAGCCAAATACAGAACTAGCACACAAAGGTAATCAATAATTATTTGCTGTTTTAATTAAATTTGAAATACTATTTAACACGTTCTGAAATACATAAAAAAATACATAATCCTGTTCAATAAGTTAATTATTCAACTTTGAGATGGATATTTAGGCTAACTTATCATGGCTGACCCACCCAGAAAAAATTCTATTCTAAATGATATTTCTTCAGGAATCATAACAAGGTTGTTTAGAGTCAAGACCAGCTATTTGTAATGCAGATCATGGACATTTCAAAACAAAATAATCTCTTTTAGATCACAGAGTACAGAATTTTTCAACATTAAGTTAATAACACAATGCTCTGAACTGAGACTATGTTCTTTTAGGGGAGAACATTCCCTAAAATATACGTATCATGTAACAACCCCCACAATCTCAGTGGTCTATTCACATAAAAAATCATTTCCAATTGAGAATGCATGTGCATCACACATCAGAAAGGCAAGGCACTATTAATCAAGATCCTCATTTCAGGATGATGGATACCACTCTAACTGGCATTATGGGTGCCAAGGGAAAGAGACCACTGGAGCTTCTAATACCCCCAATTAAATGCTTCCACTCAAAAGTTACACCACCTCCACTTATATTTACATTGGCCCAAGCATATCACATGGTGACTCCTAAGTGGAAAGGGGTAAGGATGTGCAATCAACTTGTGCCAGAAATAGAGAATTAAATTTTGGTCAATAGTTTCAGTGCCTCCACACTATCCCTGGGGA
Organism: Galeopterus variegatus; assembly: GCF_000696425.1. Taxonomy (NCBI): domain Eukaryota; kingdom Metazoa; phylum Chordata; class Mammalia; order Dermoptera; family Cynocephalidae; genus Galeopterus; species Galeopterus variegatus. The sequence continues at coordinate 181,246 of NW_007726276.1, read as the reverse complement.
TCATGGCAGGCCTACACTGTAGAAAAGGGATGGCTCTCTGTCACAGTGAGTATGAAGTGGAAGAGGTTCCAAAACTTTCACGAAAGGAATGTCAATTCTACCTTTTGTATATTGTTCCTAATGTAACGCTCTCTTTAACCAATAGCATGGATCTTTATCCTCTCACTGGAGAATTGTTTTGTCCCAACACTTGCTAAAAGCTCACTTGAGACATGCAATAACTGAGAAGACCAAAAGCCATGTTAGTCTTTGTCTCTCTAGATTCTCCACATTATTTATATCCCTCTTATACCATCAGAGGAATATACACAGATCATATTTTTGTAACTCCAAGTAGAACTATCTTTGATGCATTTAAGATGCAGTTAGACATGAGTTAGGAGCAAAAGTATTTGTCTTATTCTCTTACAGTAATTCAGTAAGGAAGACAATTCAATACTAAGTATTTAACAGTAATCAAATCTGAAATATTTCCAGTCAGTACTTTTGAGAAAAGGCTTTGAACTGCTCAGAATGGAAAATGAAATTCATTTTACTCATCATCCCTGTTTCCATTAATATTCTAACCTCTTTCATGTGTGATCAAGTAAACCAAATAATAGAGATCCAGAGGTATGAAAGAAAGAATACACTACCAGTTTCTTTCTTTCTTTTTTTTTTTTCCAGAATATGATCTCATTATCTGAATTCCTTAAGTCTTTATTTTTATACATCAAAAAGAAACTTAAAAGGGTAGTCCTCTTTTCAGTTACAGCACATAGAATTTCATTCTAAATCCTTTTCTTATTTTTATTTTCTAATATGCTTCAATCTTTTGAAGCACTTAATCTCATAATTTATCTAAAGATGAGTTCTTTAAATTATGCAAATAATAAAATTAAAATAATATAAAATAAAAAGAAGTCATAAACAAAATGAAATAATTTAAAGGAAACACCTCCTGTGTGTTTTGATAATTTGATAGTATTGAAATATGATACTTACAAAGGTTCTGGGCAATTTTAGAATCTAAAAATTTAAGTTCTTTAATTTTTTTCTTAATAGCTTTCTTCTCTTCAAAATCATCCTCTTCTCTTCTCTCTGTAAAACCAAGGATAGATCTACATTAGGAGCAGTAAGGTATTCAAGTGGAAAAGGGCAAAATGTGAACTTTCTATTACCAAAGGAGCTAAAAAAGATATAAATCTTCTAAATCACACAATCATATAAATAAAATTTAAAAAAATAGATATCCCAAGAACTAAACTGTTTCAGATAAGCACTGCTGGCTCCTATTCTAGAAAAACTTATGAAGAGTAAATATCTGAAGGTCTAACAGGAAAAACAAAACTGAATTTATGTAGACTTTGGAAATCACTACCATCAGGTGCAAGAATAAGCACGATTAGTTCATTTGAGCAGTATATGGGACACAATTACAAAAATTAATATACTTACATTCAGGATGGGTTAAGAAGTTAGCTATAAATGGAACTAAGGCCACCAGAGGTGGAAAAGTGAGAGGTGGAAGGGAGGTTAAGGGAGAAAGTGGAAAAGGGCCACAAGAAATGTTTACATTGTGTGATGATAAAATTTTTTAAAAAAGAGAAAGATGAATAAACTTAGAAATCTATTTTTAAAAAGTTAGCTCTAAGAATCCTAAATAAAAACAAGATTGTTTTATGTTTGATATACTATGCTTATTTAAAAATACAACTCATATAAAACTGGAAGAATAAACTGTTTAAAATTTGAAAAATAATCACTTTGATACTGAGCTTATTTTACCTGAACGTTTTAAAATCAAATACATTTAATCACTTTACTCTTTATAGACGTATATAACAATAAACACACCATGCTAAAAAAAAAAAAGAAAACTATTAACCTATTGTTACAGCACAGCTTATGATAGTCAAGGTTAATAGCTATAACCAATAAAGTGATCCTGTCATTTTTCCTCACTCTTGTGTCCATAAACAACACTTCTGATCAAAGTCAGTTATTTCACAAAATTAGGATCTTGATAACAAAGAACAATGGGACTAAGTACTTAAGCAGATATGTACAAAAAATCACTAATAACTCTAAAAAGCACACAGAATTTATAACTGGTTGCAAGATCATCATGTATATAACAAGGCATGTGATAATTACATTATTATCAGAAAGAAACATTGCAATTACATGTTTTGGTAAACAGTGTGAAGTAAGGATCAAATTTTCTGTTTTTCAAAATATTACCTAATTATTTCTGTATCATTTTATGAGTAATTAAGCATCTTTCTCAACTGATTTTAAAATTACACTTGTACCTCATACTTAGTATCTAGATACACTAGGTCTGTTTCTCTGCGCTTCTAATTCTGTTCCATTGCTCTCTATGCTACTCTTATGTTAATACTCTTTCTTAAGCAGTATAGATTTATGATATATTTTATTAATGGGTTGTTCAAATTATTTTTCTTCCTTTTCTAAATTTTCTACACTTTTCTCGTTTATTTTTCCACATGAACTTCAGAGTAATTCAAAAGTTCCAGAAAGAAAATCCATTTAAATTGTATTTGAATTGCAAGGCATGCATAAATAGATTCGGGGAGATCTGACATCTTGACAATTTTCAAACTTTCCAATCATGAATATGACATATGTCTATAATTATTCAACTTAACACACTGTTCTTCATATACAGTCTGTATGTTTATTGTTAAGTGATAGGTGTTCTAAGGATATCTTAATTATACTCCTAGGCATTGCACAGAAACTTTGCTGAATTTTGCATGCATGTTTTATAATAAGCCACTCTACTTACTCTTTCATCCAAATAAGAAATATTTATTAAGCACCAGCTAAAAGTAACTGTGCTAGACAATGTAGAAACAATGCTAGAGACATCCCTGATCTCAAAGAATTTAAGGTCCAACAGAGGTGACTGTAAAATAAATAGCAATTATAATACCTACATATATTAGTGAGATTTTGGTAAGTAGAATAAAGAAGAGCACCCTAACCTATAATTGTCATAGATAGTCTTTATGAGATAAATAATATCTAAGAAAAAACTTGAAAGGGAAAAGGAAGTAGCCAGGTGAGAAGGGGGTTGGAGTGAGGGAAAAGAAGGATAGTATTTGAAGGTGTGAAGGTGTAAAGGTGCAAAGGTGCAAGAATTTGAAGGACACACAAAAAAGTGAGGATAGTAAGAACAATGAATATTGAGTGGAAATAAATGACATCAGAAACAAATCAGGTATCAGATCATTCAAGACCTTTTAAACCAGATTAAGAAGTCTGGGTTTTATTTTCAGAGTAATGAGAAGCTACTGAAGATTTAAGAATGTGAGAGACATCAAGAGAACTGCATTTTAGGAAAAACTCAGGCTACTAAAGGTGAACTGAAAAACTGGCAAAAATAATACAGAATGGAGTTTTAGTAATCCAAATGAAAGTATAAGGTACTGAAGGAGTTAAAAGTATACCACTTTGGCATACTGACTAAGTTAAAGACACTTGAAAAGACAGCAGATGCAAAAAGATCACTTTGATCTTCATGCTGTTTCTTAAAAGCAGAAGATGAAATTCCCATGTGAAAGACACCCTTCCTATACTAGAAAGATGCAACATCCTTATCCTCAAGGACAAGAAGCCAAAACTGAGATAATTCTGTACAGATCTTGTTAAAATAACTCTTAACTTTTAAGTGTCCCCACATAATTTAGTTGCTTCTTCACAACTATTTGCCCAATCCAGTATGTAAGTAACTGACTCTAACTGCTTCTTTGGGTCTTTATTTCTTTAGGACTCCCAAGCCACATAAAACTTGTATTATGCCTTTCTCCAGTTGATCTATTTATGCCAATTTAATTCTTGGACCCAGCTGAAACCCTGAGAGTGCAGAGGTGAAGTTTGCCACCCCTATGGTACCTGGATCAGCAGCAACAGGGATGAACAGAATGGATGAGCTCCAAAAGCAGAATCTACAGTGTGGGAAGCTGACTATTGATCCAACCCACATCTGTCTCATTAATTCCAGACTTGAATATCCGACTGCTAACTCTCAACATCTCTACTTGGATGTCTAATGGGCACCTCAGCTTAACATGCCCCAAACCAGATAACCCACACCTACCTCCACATCTGATCTTCCAACAGTTTTCCTCATCTCAGAAAATGGAAATGCTCTTATCGCAGTTGCTCAAGTCAAAAAGCTGGAATTGTTCTATTTCCCTCACAAACACATCCAAATCGTCAATAAATTTGGTCTATTCTAACTCCAAAACATTCACTAAAATAATCACTCCTCAACCACTTCTCTGGCTAGTACTTCTCTTCTTGTAGCTAACATCTTTTCTCACCTGGATCACAACTATTTTCTAAATAGTCTCCGTGTTTCCAGGCTTGACCACCTACAGTCTCTTCACCACAATGTAGCAGAATAATCCTGTTAAAACTTATTGGCAATGCCTTCCCTTACTGCCTTATATAGAAAGCAAACCCCTCACTCAGTGCTATGGATTGAATTGTGTCCCCAGTAGTTCCAAGTATTAGAAACTTAACCCCCACTGTGACAGTGTTAAGAGGGTGCAAAATCCTGTTACGGTAATTGAAAGGTGGATCCTTGAAGATGTGATTAGATTGTGAGGACCATGCCTTTAGTGAGTGGATTAATACACTGATGGTTTAATGATGGTCACGAGTGTGGTTCTATGGTTTTAAAAGGAGTGCACGAGGTTACTCTCTCTTGCTCCTGCCATATTCACATGTGACATCCTGCATTGCTGTGAAGAGTCAATACCCACAACAAGGCCCTCACCAGATGGGTTCCCTGGACTTTGGACTTCCCAGACTCCACAACAATAAACATTGTTTCTTTATAATTACCTGATTTTGGGTATTTCTGTTATAAGCAACAGAAACAGACTAATGCAACCAGCAACCCCTATCACCATTGCTCTGCCTTTTTTCCTCTCTAAAGTACTTTTCACATATCATAAATTTGATATTGCTTCTTCCTCCATTAGAAAGTAAGGCCTTTAGGGGCAGAAACCTTGTTCACCACTGTGAACTAGCACCTAGCACCAAGAAGAAGGTCTGGAACACAGCAGGTGTTCAATAAATGTATTTCGGATGGATGTACATATGATCACTTCCATGTATGTGCGTACGTATGTATGTATGTATGTATGAATCTGCAGAGCAAAGGAGAAAGAAAGTGATACTTAGGCTCAAGCAATCAAGTAGATGATAACAGTGCTGTTTGTTTAATTCAGCATCAAATGAGGAACAGATTTGAACTAGTCCAGTTTTAACTATGTTCAGTTTGAGAAGCTCTTGTACATCCAGATGGTCATGTACAAGAAGCAGCTGGATGTACCGATAAGAAGAAGAGAAATCTGGAATGGAGATACAGGTGTCAGTCCCGATAGTTATTCCACAGACTGTCACAGGTTTCTAGGTACCAAATATTGATGTTTGCCTCCTCATTCCCAGTTTTTAAACCATTTTCTTGTCTTGTTATATTGATTAAAATTTCCAGATGAAGGCTAATAAAAATGTTAATGGGTGTCTTTCCTTAACCTGACCAAATGGTAATCCCCTACTTTTTAGAAAATGTATATATTTTATTTATTGCCAAAAGAAGGACAGAGTCTAATTTTTTAAAGTAGTTCACTTTTCCCATCATCATTAGTATCCTTCCACAATCTGAAACATTTTCTAGTCTACCTAAAAAAAAAATTTTTTTTAATTAAAAAAAAGCCAAAGACACAAGTAACCTTAAATTTTAAATAACATTTACTGAACACCTACTAGGCACTTGCACTGAACGCTTTCATTTCAGTTTCTTAGATAATCATCACTATAGTCATCCTAATACTACTATCACTATCTCGTCATCATCACCATCTCAACAAGAAAAACAATACTTTGGGTAAGTAATTTTTTTTTTGACTTCAGCATACTTTTATTTCCAATTAATGTAACAGACAAAACACCAGTATAGAATATTCCTTCATTATTTGAAAACATTCCTCCTTTCCCCCACCCTATTTGAAATAGGATGCTCCTCCTCACAAGGTTTACAGAAATTCCAATTGAAAGAAAGATGCTTAATCTTCTATCCCATGAGCATCCATCCAGCTGCCTTTCAATGGGTAAGCTGTAAGTAATTTTTAAGCAGCGGATCTGATAAATAAATGAATATCACCTGACTTTGACTCCAATATTCTTTATACTAATTATAAAGCATGTTAGATGCCACAGTTAAAAAAAAAAAATTACATGCAACCTTGACCATTTCAAACTCTAAATCAAAGACTGAAGAAATTTTAACCAATTTTGCCTTTTTTTTAATAAAAATGACAGATTAGACTCTAAGTTTAATGTATCAATACACTCATAATGCGATAAATTTACAGTTTTTCCCATCTTCTCTACTACCAGGCAAAGAATGGCCAGGAAATGATGGAACTTAAATAGTGAGAATATGAACAAAGGGATGGGAAGCACCAGAGTGTTCTAAATCAAAAAAGCAAGGGAGAAATATGCTTAGGTTGATAAGAATCCAGATAAGGAGTTTATTATCCAAATTGACTGATTTGGAAAAAGTCTTTTATATTGAGAAATAATGAAAAGTTTTTTTAAAAAAGCCTTATTAGTGGGCTGCCTCAAACCAGTGGAAAACCAGCAAAAATGTTTATCCAAAGGTCAGCGATAAGGCAGGACCTAAATGTTGGCAACAGTAAGAAGGATGTGTTAAAGACGAATAAAGGAGGATATTTAGTGGGAATAAAGCTTTTACACAAAACACAGTTACCCATGTGGACAATATCTCTGTGAAATACTAGCATGCCAGGAGTGAGGGCAGGGTCCTCCTGCAGGGAACTCAGGTGGACTCGTGACACCAGGTTCTGTATCCCAGCCCTAGCCACTGAACCTCACTATGGCTTAAACGGCCCTCTAAGAGTAGTTATGAGAATGAAATGAGATAATAATTACCCATGTAACCCTCCCCCGGCAGGGTCATAGAAGGGACAGAATCAGAGTGCATCAGCATAACCTAGCATCTGAGAGCAGAACACACTTTAGACTCAATCCCATCGATTGGTGGAGTTCCTCTTCCAAAGCTAGTACAAAATACATTCTCGCTGAAAGACTAGATTTTCTCAAGTACAACATGAAACTCTGAATCATAAAGTCAGATTATTGGTGTCATCCATACTTGTGATCTAGCTTTTCTGCCATTAGAGGTCTGTGTCCAATCTCACTTCCTAGAGATGCTGTTTAAGGCTCCATTTTTCCAAGAGAAGATTAATACTGTTCAAAAATGAATCTGATCACTAACACAGCATATGCTGCATTTTATAAGGGTTTTATGTCAGAGTGAAGTCAAAGATGACAAAACTTTCTATGTTGCCAAGAGCCATGAACTGAAAAAGTCTTTTTTAATTATATTTTCACTTTATTCTTTTTCTATTTTCAAAGTTTCAAAAATAACAGAAAAATTATATAAAGAATCTCCTTTCAGGGCCAGCCCCATGGCTCACTCAGGTGAGTGTGGTGCTGGTAGTGCAGAGGCCGCGGGTGAGGATCCTATATAGGGATGGCCGGTGCGCTCACTGGCTGAGCATGGTGTGGGAGGGTTGCGATCCCCTTACTGGTCCCCCCCCCCCCAAAAAAAAATTACAAAGAATCTCCTTTCAAAATCTTTTGTCTTATACTAAATTTTCTGTTCGAAATCATAGTTCCAAGGCTGGCCAGTTAGCTCAGTTGGTTAAAGTGAGGTGTTATAACACCAAGGTCAAGGGTTCACATCCTATGTACCAGCCAGCGGCCAAATCAAAAAAATCATAGTTCCACAGTACACAGTTATACATCTTATTCCAGTTCATTTTCCATTATGTATTAATCAGATTGATTTAAAATGTGGCTTTTTCTTTTTAGGAATAAGATTTCATATAAATTTTATCATACATTATTTCATTATTGCAAAAAAAGAAAAACCCTAGAATATGCAGGTCTAAATGTGTGAGAAGTTAGTGGAGGCAAAAATGGTAATAAAACCCACAATCTTCTCTTTCCATAATTGAGGGTTTTAAATCAGTAAATGGTACTAAAAATTGTTTATCCCATTTTTATTGGTGCTCCCTGGTTAAATGCATCTTATGACAATATGTTTTTAAAATATTAGGCATTTAAAATGTTTTTCTGGTATTCATTTAGCATGAATGTTATTAAATTTTAACTGTTAATGTTTATAATAAATTACCCTTTGTTAGATTGTTATTATACTAGCCTTCAGAGGATAAAAAATATATCTGACTAAATAAGCAAGCATTCTTCTCTATGACACTGAGAGAAGGCAGTAACAACTCAAATACAGAAATAAAGTAAGCATAAATAATTTATTTAGAAAATGAAAACTATAAGGACCTAATAGTCTTCAAATGGAGTTAGAGGAACTGCTGGTGTTTTTCTTCCTTGCTTTCTACCTATTGAGATCTAAGAGGACAATAAAGAGTACCGAAAATTTATAGGATCCAAATTTTAAAAGCAGAACAGCCCTTGAGTATGGAGTTCAACCTCCTGATTCCACAGATGAGGAAACAAAAGCACAAAGAACCTAAGTTTCTTGTTGATGTTTACACAAAGAGCTTGACTATGACCAGATCTGAGGCCAGGCCACTGACCACCACACACCAGGCCTAGAGCAGCCTCTGGCACAGGACATCTGCATGAGGAAAGTAGTCTGCAACCAAGCACACAGGAGAAAGATAACTCTCCAAGCTTTGCATCTACACTTAATCCAATTCTACCTTGCTGCAGATTTACCTCCCTGCTCACCAAGAGAGTGGCCTGGGGGAGGGAAGAGAAAAGCTGGGTCTCTTTAAAGGATTTAAAGCTTTGGGAAAAAACAGTTACAAAAGGAAAGTCAAAGAATTTACCCATCACTATCTCTCAAATGGTGGATAACTTTAAATGGGGTTCAGTTATTCAGCTAAACAGTGTGAATAAAATGTACCTGAGAGTCTTAAGGGTTAGAATTTGAGAACAGGCAAATAGCTGAAAAAGGAAAATAGACAGAGGACAGTTAACGCTATTCGTGGTTGTGATAGGACAATATGGTTTCAAAGAAGATTTAGCTAGTTCAAAAACAGGAGATAGAGGGCCAGCCCGGTGGCGCACTGCTACAGTGCACCGCTTGGGAGTGCGGCGGCGCTCCCGCCGAGGGTTCGGATCCCACATACAGACCGGTTCCCGCTCACTGGCTGAGCGAGGTGCGGGCGCGACACCGAGGGTTGCGATCCGTTGCCGGTCCCGGTCCGGTACGGGCGCGACACTGAGGGTTGCGATCCGTTGCCGGACACGAAAAAAGACAAAAAGGAAAAATAGAAAAAACAGGAGATAGAAAATACACACACAAAAAAGTATTATTTGGGTAAGTTGGCAATATACGGTTGCGATCCGTTGCCGGACACGAAAAAAGACAAAAAGGAAAAATAGAAAAAACAGGAGATAGAAAATACACACACAAAAAAGTATTATTTGGGTAAGTTGGCAATATACGGTTGCGATCCGTTGCCGGACACGAAAAAAGACAAAAAGGAAAAATAGAAAAAACAGGAGATAGAAAATACACACACAAAAAAGTATTATTTGGGTAAGTTGGCAATATACGGTTGCGATCCGTTGCCGGACACGAAAAAAGACAAAAAGGAAAAAAAGAAAAAACAGGAGATAGAAAATACACCCACAAAAAAGTATTATTTGGGTAAGTTGGCAATATACCCTTGGCAAAATATCAAAGTAAATGCTTTCGTATGGAAAACCTTAATTATATAAATCTCTTTAGTCATATCTGATCTGTCAAACCCAGTTTTAATATTTCTAGGCACATAAATAAATGGCTATATACTTAACTACATAAAAAATAATCAGAGAAGAAACAGATAGGCTATTTTTCTATTCAAATATTAATATATGACTGCCATAACTAATCAGAGTATTCTCCTATCAAAAAGAAGTCTGTTTGACAATTCAAGCCTAAGAATTATATAATATATAGGAAAAGCAGCTGAAGCACAAAATAAAATTTTGTGGGACAGATTCTTTCAACTGTAGCAATCATCAAAAGTGTAGCTGATAAATAAATGCATATTTCTCTTTATGTGACATTCCATTTTAGTAGACAATGTCATGAAACAAATAGTCTTGAAGGTGTTTTCTCTACAACCCAAGTCCCACATGGGTAGGTAGAAGTATTTCACTATTTAACAAACCCTTAATTAAGGTTGTATCTAGATCTTTTTTTTTAATATTACATGTGCAGAAAGATTATTAAGGCACTGGGAATATATTCTCTAAGAAACTTAAAATATATAACTCAAAATGATGATAATGATTTTTACAGAATTGACCTAAATAATTCGTTTCCCCCATCACAACCAAAATATTTTATGAAAACTGTTTGATTTCCAAGGACCTTCTCAATCACAGAAATCAGCAATTTTGCTCATCTCAAAAGTATTACCCCTACAAACCAAAAAGAACCACTTTCTTGAGGTTCCCTTGTATGTAATCACCCCCTTAGTAACCAAAGATTTAGATAACTGAAAAACAAGAGTTCAAATCAAATAAAATATTAACAGCTTTCAAATTCACACATTAAACACTATTTAAACTTCCAATCTGTGCACTGGGGAGAAAAAGAACCCAGAGAAAGTTAAGTCTGTTTACCATATACATCTTAGTGTTAATTGTGTTAGTTACAAATTGAAATGAGTTTTGATGGAATGAATCTGAGGGAGGAAAGTAAAAGGTATCAGGAAGAAGAGTTAAAACTGTTCAAAAATAAAATTGAATCCTATTCTCACATGATCTTTCTTGGCTTATCACAACTTCTCACAAGAAATCCCTAATTTTTATTATCACGTATCCTCAAAATCTCCCCACCATAAGAAATCTTTTTAGTAGCTGCCCCTATGAATTCTTCCAGAATTTTGGTGTTTCTCAATCATGGAATAATACATGTTTTCATAAAAAATAATTTTTCCACTAACTACTGCTTTTGCCAGTACAACCTTCTCCTATATATCCTTTGATGATATTAGAAAATAGAAATATATCTCTGCTAAAAGAAATTACAAAGTAGATTCTGAAGGTTAATGCATGGCATACTAATGCATACACAAGACAATGTACTGAAGGTAGAAAAACACCTATTATAAAAAGAATGAGACTCAGTGTGCATTCCTAATTTAAAAGAAGGATTAAATCCAAATGAGGACACAGGTATCTAGCGCGCTGTAGAATGGAAAGACTTAATAAGCTAACCTATTAGTATTTGTACACGCTGTGCTAAGCAACTTGAGACTAGAAAAAGTAACAATAAATTATATTAATGAACAGATAAAAAACAATGCATATTAAATACTTAGCAGACCATCCCTGGTGTATCAGAGTGTGGGGAAAACACTATACACTGTTTCATCAAAATGGCCAGAATGACTATCCAAAATGTGATCATATACAAAAATGACCATTATTCCAAAATACTAAAAAATGTATTTGATTGATAGTAAAATGGTCAGGCTTAGGAGGCAGAATTTTACAGTAAATTTACTCCTATTCAAAGACAGCATGCTTATATTTTGGGGGATCTTGTATTTGTGTAAGAACCTAATCAGAGTGTGGCATGCCAACACAAATTTCACATTAACATTTGTTTTAGTATTAGAAAAATGAAGCACTGGTACCCTGTCCCTGCCCATAAGAACCACAGACTTGTCTCCACTTTTTCACTTAGCACTGCCTTAGAAAAAGGGTATAAATATCATCTGTGATTATAAAATGCTTTATTGTGTGGGGCACATGTGTGCGTGCAGTGCATGTGCGCACACGCACCAGAATGGGAAAGAGGAGGAGGAGGTAGAGTCAATACCTACGTGTTTGTTCAATGCAATGCAACCCTTATTATCCAGACTTTCTGATAAGTAGTTATCCTGTCCCTCTGATTTTATGTTCTTGTCTCTGATAGTTCAGTTGGGAATTCAAGACATTCCCCCAATTTCTCAGTTATTGAACCTTTATTCCTCTGTGCTCTAGATGGTTCCAGGTAGTGTTCCAGATCATTCTGGTCTCCAACTAGCCTAGGTAATTGGAGCTCCATTATTTGCCTGATCTGTTTTCTAGAATCAACTGTGCTAATTTCTGTCCCCACAACCACCTGAACTTGGAACTTTTTGTTTATTAATCTGGGCTTTTGACACTTGTATATTTATGTTATCTTACCTTTTAACTAGATCTTGGGCTGGATCCTATACAGCCATTGTAAACACCTTGCTCACATACAGAATTTTTTTCCACTGCACCATCTAACTACAACAAGAGTGTCCCATACATGCCTCCACACTATGAGGGTACTTCAAAAAGTTCATGGAATGATTCACATTATCTTTTAATTCTATTCTTCCATAAACTTTTTGAAGTACCTTCATAGAAGGAAGATGTTAAGAGAGGACTATCAGGGTTCATGCTGTACTGTGATTGGGTAAATGATGTTCTAAAAAATGATCTTTATATGGGAGAGAGCAGAAGGGGGAGTTAGCATTTAATGGGTATAGAGTGCCAATTAGGGAAGATAAAAAAGCTCTGGAGATGGATGATACTGATGGTTGCACAACAGTGTTAATGTACTTAATGTCACAGAACTGTGCACTTAAAGATAGTTAAAATGGTAAAATTGTATGCTATGTATATTTAACTACAACTTTAAAATATAGAAAATAACTATTGTAGTGGATTGAATTATGTCCCCTTAGAACTCACTGGAGCTTGAACTGTGTTCCCCAAGTTTTATGTATTAGAAACTTAGTTCCCACTGTGATTGTTAAAAGGGTGGAAAATCTTAATATGGTAATTGTAAGGTGGAGCCTTGAAGAGGTGATTGGATTGTAGGTCCATACCATAGTGAATGGATTAAAAATGGTGGACAAGGGCATGGATCTGAGGGCTTTAAAAGAAGCCCTCTCTCTCTTTCTCTGTGTCTCTGTCTCTCTCTCTCCCCACCTTCCTCCCTCCCTCCCCCTCTCTCTCTGCTCTCTCCGCTTCCACTACCTTGCAACGTGAGACCCCTAGGTCACTGTTGCCACCACGAAATGGATTCTGGACTTCTCAGCCTCAGAAACTGTATGCAATAAATGTTGTTTTTCTTTATAAATTACCCAGTTCCAAGTATTTTATTACAAGCAACCTAAACGGACTAATACAATTATCTTGATAAGTCTTGATTTCAAAATACTCTATCTTTTATAGTAATGTTGATTTGACCTCTTGTTTGAAAAATGCATGTAAGAATGAGGACGATCAATATCATTCAGTTAACATCGCTCAGCATTCGGGAAATGCAAATCAAACCTACTCTGAGATATCATCTCACCCAGTTAGGCTGGCTAATATCCAAAACACTGAGAAAAATAAAAATGCTGGCGAGGATGCAGAGAAAAGGGAACCCTCCTACACTGTTGGTGGGACTGCAAAATGGTGCAGCCTTTATGGAAAATGGTATGGAGGTTCCTCAAACAATCACAAATAGATCTGCCATATGACCCAGCAATCCCACTGCTGGGTATATACCCAAAGGAATGGAAATCATCATGTCAAAGAGATACCTGTACTCCCATGTTTATCACAGTGCTGTTTATAATAGCCGAGAGTTGGAACCAGCCTAAATGCTCATCATCAGATGAGTGGGTAAGGAAAATGTGGTATATCTACACAATGGAATACTACTCTAAATAAGAATGAAATACTACCATTCGCAACAACATGAGTGGACTTAGAGAAAATTATATTAAGTGAAGTAAGCCAGGCTGAGAAAGAGAAATATCACATGTTCTCAGTCATAAGTGGGAGCTAATAAAAATAAATAAATAAATATACAAACAAACAGGGAGGGGAAATAATAATTCCTTGATCTTGTTAAGATAAGCGAACAGATATGATGTTGATAGGGGTGAGGGGAAGAGGGAAGAGGGAAAAGGAGGAATTAATAAAGGACCACAAAAATTAACTACATTGTATATTGCTAAATTAAAAAATAAATAAATAAATAAATAGATAAAGTTCCACTTATAATAACATCAAAATATTTAGGAGTAAAAAAAAATACTGTCTCTTTTATAATAATGTTGATTTGACCTCTTGTTTGAAAAATGCACGTAAGAATGAGGGCAGTCAATATTTTACTTTTTTTGAAATGAAGAGACAAAAATCTAACTGACCATAAAATTCTCAAACTAAACCAAACTGAGATCACTAAAATGTATATGGTCTTTCCTAAAAACTGTTCAAAGGGAGAGATGGTGTTTATTCACTGCACAATACACCTCACACATATGCATTGGTTTGACTGCTTATATGACAGCATAGATAAAGCTGCTACAAAAAATCCTTCCTCTCCTACCCCTCACCCTGGCTTACCTCTCCAACCTGTAGAAATAATTTAATTCTTGGGCAATTCAGTGTTTTGAGAACCTAATCAAATTTCTATTTTCTTAAATGCCCAGCTCTCAGATTTCAAAGAACATGGTAGCTCATGTCAACTACTTTGTCATTAAAGATGTATAGTGAAGAAACAAGGGTGGATTTTTATATGAAAGGAAGATCTTACTTCCTCTTTTCACCCCTCCACTTTAAAAGGTCAGGCACAGGAGAGTAGTCCTCTCACCTTTTATTTCGTTCCTTTCTACAGAGTCAGTGCAGGTAAGAGAGCTTGGCATTTTCTGCACTGAAACTGACACTCTTCAGAGCCTTGTTCATTGCCCCATAGAAACGGCTGGCACATGGATAAAGTACAGAATTAGATTCTGGAAAAGAAATCTAAGCCGGCCTTAGGCCTCAGCCTCAAACCATTTAGCATGGCCAGTAACCAGAGAGATCTATTTGGCTTATTCAGACAAAAGTCAAGTTAACAATAAAATGCCCCCCCTTATATTCCTTTGATGTGGATCCGTGTGTGTGTGTGTGTGTGTGTGTGTGTGTGTGTGTGTGTGTGTGTGTGTGTGTTTTCAGAAATCCCTGGATGATTTCATAACCTCCAAAGCACCATCAAAAACTCCTAAGAATGTAAGGTAAGCAACACTTCCACCTCCTTCCCAATGTCCATGTTTAAAGTTACAGCCTATTTATAAAATCATAATTTCCCAACATCTTCTGGCCTGCCTCCCAATAATCATCTTATCTTTATCATACCAACCAAATTCGCTATTTAAAAGAAAGTACTTAACAGAACCAGTCTATGAGAAGGGGAGGGAGTAAACCTTTCATTAATGGGAATGCAGTGGCTTAAATCTTATTAGAAAATCTCACTTTAAACTCAATTACTTCACAATTATGTAGGGCCACCCGACACTTGGGCAGAGAAGCATTAATATCTTAGTAGAGAAGAACCCTTACAGGAACTGAAATATCCCTTACTGTAAACTCCCCAACCGAACTAATTAAAAACTATCTCTAGTTTAAATGCTTCATGAAAATGTCAGACAGTAAAAGTTAATGTTCAAAAGACACATACCAACAAGCCAATGCAGAACAGGAAATAAAATACTAAGCAGAACAACTTTGACATCTAGGAACACTTATTAATTGGGACTCTCTGGTGCATGTCAAAATTTCTAATTTCAAAAATATTTTAATAAATTGTATCCAGGTTCTTTATTTCATGTTGGAAACATCAAATCCATATTTCATATGATTACATAAATTTCCAAAAGCTTTAAGTACTTTTTCCGCCAATTAAAATGGACAGTAGAAAATCACCTAATAAAAAAATCTCATTTTACACAGAGAGGTCTGGCAAATGGACATGAGGACTCTGGATTCCCCCATTCTTGTGCTTATTCCGTGCTGGCCATTCAGAGACTTTCCAGCCCATCAGTAGAAACTGCAAATAATGATGATATAAGAACTGAATGGATTCAAAAGCAGAATGACTAAGACTCACTCCACCCTGCAGAAAAAGTAGAGCCAGATAATAATTGGAGATGATAAATAACTGAAGATTAATTTTATTTTTCTTTTCTGAAATTTTTCCTATAGCCTTGCCATTTCAGGATCAACAGCATTTATTTCCTCTGGGGAGGAAAGATAAACTTTAGAATAAGAGATCAACCCTTAGCACTAGCATGAAATTAGGTTTCTGTTAATAGCTTTCAAGACTATTGTCTCCCTTTAGATATGTGATTCAATTGCAAGACCTGGGTACTTATGGAGAAAAAGTTTTTAATGCAGTCCCAAAAGTTTTCTTTAAATATAAAAACTGAAATCAGGGTCCCACTATTAGTAGTGGATTGGAAGAACACAGAATGAGGAAATGACAGTCTCAGACACAGGAAGACACAAAAGCTGTTCCTGCGCCAAAGAAGAACTTGTAGGGGATCAGAAGAACATGATCAGAATTCAGATGCAACTCTATAGTGTATGCTCTCTTCCTCTTCCCCCAGTTAGAAATGGGTTGGAGGAGAGGGCCTGGGGAGTGACCGAAGACCCAAGAGGGATTGGAAACCCGGAGCAGAGGGCATCTGTGCCCAGCTTCGTGTCTAAAATTCCACAGAAAGACTGTTTCACAATGGCCTTTACCACATGGGCAAGCTCTGCTGAACAACAATGCTGCATGGCACGTTTACGCAGCAAGTGAGTCTATGAGACATCTTGCTCTGTAAGTGGTAAGTGGGGGATGTGCAAGTGCTAAAAGGGTCAGTGGGCATATTATTTTCAGGAATATTTGCTACGTCACATTAGATTTTTCAAAATGGCTAAGAAATTCCCATTGGATATAAATTCCCCCACAACTCTATTAGGAAAAAAAATCTATACTAGCAGCAAATATTACATTCCACATTTCACAGAACAAGGCAGTGGGAAGAACCACAAAGTAAAACTATTTCTTCCCAATATGTATATGCAAATACCCAAAGGGAATATAACACACAAAACATGCGTTTCTACGGACCTATATAATACTTTACCTCAAATTATCAAATTTAAAATCTTATCCTCATATTTAAACTTCTTTGCTTAGCTCCTTGATACTTAAAATGCTTTCTCAGCTTTTCACAAGCTGCTGCTTCTAAGGCTAAGGAAGATATATGCAACTTTTCACATCATCAATTACTTCCATTCTCACACTTGAGCAAATATTCTTCAGCATAACCATTACACCGATTTCCTTCATTACAAACAGGTGTCCCTTTTGATCACAGGCAGCATTTGGGATAATTAACTATCAGATATATTTCTTTCTGAATGGAGTTTACTGAATTAATGGAACCCTGTGTATGTAATATACCTGACAAAAATTTCTTACACACTTTGGAAAGGTAAGGACATTTCTAAGCTCTGAATATTTAAAAATAAAACAAATATTCACATATCTTGTTAGACTTTTTGAGATTCATTTACACTGAGTAAGCAAAGTCACCTTTTTACTTTCTGGTTAAAAACTACACATATAAACATATAAGGATTTGAAAAATAAAATAAACATAGTATTCCAGCTAATTGCCCTGTAATTGTGGACTTGCTCTCTAGAAAAAACAAGTTAATTTCTAAAAATTCATTGTAAAACAATTCGAACAATATAGAGGTACATTTTAAAAAGCTTAAGTTCCTCACACATTACTACAAATACTCCTCAAAGAAAACTATTGGACACAACAGTTACTAGTAACAAAAACTACTACTGGTAGGCATCTAAAAGGCAGTACAAACAATATACGTGTGTGAGTGAGGATGGATATAAACAAAAAGATATAAATATACATGTATATAAATATGCAGTTTAATTTTTTCCTTTTTAATCAAATGAGCTGTGCCGTATACATTCTTTTGCATTTTACATGTGTCACAAAGCAATAAATCCAGAATATTCTTCAAGGTTTACATGTATGGATTGATTACATTCTTTTTAACAACATCATGTACATAACCTGGTACCATAATTTAGCTATAATGCCATAATTCAGCTATTTTCCTTATTGATGAGGAACTTATTTAAGTTGTTTCTAAACCTTTGCTGGCAAAATTATTACAGTGAACATTTTTGTATGCGTATTTTTCCATATATATACAAGCATTTGTTGAGTCTACTTTTAACTATGCCTAGGTAATAATCTTATTTCTTTATAAGAAATATGATCAGTTTACCATTAGCACAGTTCCTCTTTTACTGAGCCAGAATGCAATGAGCTTTTTGATGTTTTTAAAAGTTTATTTTGGTAGTTTATTTCTTAATTTTAATGAAGAGCAGCACTTTCAAAGAATCATAGAATGTTCGACTAGAAAGAACTCTTATACCACAGATATGTAACTGAGGCCTGGAGAATTGACCTAGTTGTAGATTCAAGACTAAAAATCAGCTTCCTGATTCTAGGCCACTCTCACTGTACCACATTCCACTTCCTGGAGAACACCCAGGGGCAAGAAAGCCCTACTGAAATAATGATAGCAACTGGAACTGCAATAATTCTCAATATGGAGCTCCCTCAAGGGCTCCCTTGTCACTATAAAGAAAAATCTTAAGCTGTTTCCATTTACTCATTCACAAGTCACTGAGTTAGGCTCTCCATGAAGGATACAGAAAAGTAAAACACAGGTTTTGTTCTTAAAGAACTGCAATTGAAATTGGAATAATAAGATGTACAGAAATAAAATTATACAATAATACGATCATTTATATAAAGTGAAAGTATAACAGAGGTCAGGCATCTTTTGATATTTATCCTATCAGAAGTTCAGTAAAGGTGTTTATAAAATGCTTAGTAAATTTTTCAATGATTAAAGGCCTTGGTTGGTCTCAATTCCTTTTCAATTCTTTGAGGCCAATGAAGGAAAAAGATAAATCGATCACTTTAGGGGTTCAAAGAAGCAAAAAATAACATCTTACTATATATATGGATCAGAAAAATCTTCATGGAGTAAATGGTATTACACATAGGCCTTGAAAGATGAATAGGGGACAGGATTAGAATGCATTCCTTTCCTGTCTCCTCTATGAAGTGTCACTTTCTAAATATAAAAACATAGAAAATAAGTGCATCTATATACATATGAACACATAGAGAAGTAAAATCCACTCTGAATAAGTTTTCTATAAACTGTAAAAGAAAAGTTGAAAAAGAAATAAGTAAATCTAAAAAAACAAGAGCTTGAGACGTTTCCAGTTTTATTCTGTACAAGGCAACTGAAGAATAGGAAAGCTTGTTTCAAAAATTATTGAGACGTTTCCAGTTTTATTCTGTACAAGGCAACTGAAGAATAGGAAAGCTTGTTTCAAAACGTTTCCAGTTTTATTCTGTACAAGGCAACTGAAGAATAGGAAAGCTTGTTTCAAAACGTTTCCAGTTTTATTCTGTACAAGGCAACTGAAGAATAGGAAAGCTTGTTTCAAAAATTACCATCACACAGGAACTCGTAGTACATCTCTGGGATGGATACAAGACAAATCAATCTTCCAGGAAAGCAGAATTGTAAAAATCCAATTTAGAGAGAGAAACTGATAGACTTGACTTCTACTACCACCCATACATTGTGTGTGATGAGATTTTTGATAGTTTAAGTATACTTTTTAATTTATTTATTAATGCACAGTTAAGTAAAAAACTACTGTGTTTAACACTAATTTTTGACTTCTACTACCACCCATACATTGTGTGTGATGAGATTTTTGATAGTTTAAATATACTTTTTAATTTATTTATTAATGCACAGTTAAGTAAAAAACTACTGTGTTTAACACTAATTTGTTTCAAACAAGCTTTACTGTATGTTAGAAAGGGCTGTGGCCCCTTACACACCCTTTTAGAGAGGAGAAAGGCAAAGCCTTTGGAAAGAACTTGACATTAGCAATCAATCTTTCCAGGCTCATAACTGGCCACTAACTATAGCCTTTAAGGCCACCACTCCATCTTGCAGACCAGAACACCACCATCATCATCTACATTCCTATGTCCTAGGTTAGTAGGCATTTCAATGGTATGCCAAATCTTCCTCTGCCCCTATCATTCCTACTGCTGGATTGGCCTTTTCCATCCCTGCTTTCAAAAATCATATATTCATCCTTCAGAACTATTCAAATGTTTCTTTGAAACTATTCCAAACAATTCAACCCTAGAACTTCATCTCCTGCCATTGCTCACCTCACATAATATATTCCAGCCATACTAAATTTCTGATGGTTTCCAGAATCCAGATTCTTTCCAACCTGAGGATCTTTGTACATGCTATTTCCTACACCTGGAGATCTTGTCCCTCAATTCCTTGCCTGGCTAATTCCTACTTCTCCTTCAAGTCTCCATTTAAATGTCATAACTTCAGAGGCCTTCCAGAACCACCCTCTCAAAACTAGCACCCATCATCATAGCTTACTCATTATTTTCATAGCATATGAAAAAACTATGGCCATTTTTCTTTACCTATTTATTTTCTATATTCTCCAGTAAGAGTACGTACTACAGGAAGGCAAAAAGTATATCCGCCTGGCTTATCACTGTATCCTGGGAGCTAGAACAGTACCTTCCATAGGGGAAGCATCGGTATTATTTGTTGCTTGGCTGACTAGTTGGCCAGCTAGCTGGCACTAACAAAAACCAGAGCCCTGCCTGCTGATGGCAGATAACAGCAATCCTAGGCATAGTACTAAGCAGTAGGGAGGCTTGAGGGAAAGTGACTTGTACATCCAGTTTCACTCACTGACAGAAAAAGTCACACTAGCACTAAGACTTAGGCATTTGATACAATAGGGATTACAGAGCTCCAAGGGGAAATAGTCCTTAAGCCCAAAGCTGCCAGGCTAAGAGACAAGAAGGCTCTCTTCAGCAGAGGAACATCAATGTGGGAACCAGTGTCAAAAGGTACAGGTGAGTATTCTTGTCCTGTTTCCTTCAGAACTCAAGGTTAACTTATAAGTATTTTTCTATAATAATTATGATTTAATTTTGTCAGAAAAATTAAGAATCTATAAAGTAAAATTTTAAAAGCAAGCTTTACATATTAAAACTATGCTATGTAAAAAAATGAAGAATAACACTCTGGCTTATTATTAAAAGCTTATACATTAAGTAGGCAGTAAGTTAGTTATAGGGAGCTGTTCTCAAAGGGCACATAAAAAATATATTTCTCAATGATCAACAAATAACCCAAATATGTCAAATGATATTTCTACTAGCAAAGGTTTTAAGTCTACATGTTTAACTCTCAAACTTTTCATCTATTAAAGAATAAAATGATAGCTACAGATCCTACTAACTTTACAATTCTATGATTATTTAACAAACATTACCACTTTTTGTACATCTGTTAAAAGACGCAAAGCATTGGGACCTTTATGTGTGGTCCTTTCAGCTAAAACAGATCGGTAAAAACAAATATTTGCATAGCATATTACAGTTTACAAAGCACAGCTTCCAGTGTGCACACCACGTTCAGGATTATCAATAATGGGGAAAATGATGAGGAAAAAAAGCCTCACCAACACTATAATGCTGTTTCTTGAATTGTCATTTCTTCAAAAAAAAAATTTTATTTGAAGTTTTATTGAAAATATTTTTATTTTATGCTCAATACATAGCATGAGAAATGCAATGTTCCAAATAACCAATTCGATAAGTTCCTAAAAAGTGTATGTACAGATAATTTTAATTAGCATACAAATAAACAACAAATGTTGAAAAAGCACTTGGGTCATCATTTAAAATACATGCAAATACTCAAAAAGAAAAAATATATTGCTGATGAGTTCTGGCCCATGCTTATTTACTTGGACAGCTATTGTCTACAATATTTTAATTTGACCATACTTAAAATTGCCAAGTTGTTATTCTAAAAATGTAAGTACAAAATGAACATATTAATGGGTTTTTTGTGTTGTTTTTTTGTTTTTGTTTTTGTTTTTACACTATACCACCACTGCCAGGCACAACTTTAAAATAATGTGTAATACAAAAATGAGAGAATTTAAAAATCTGGTACAATAGCAAAAAAATTAAAATTGGTAAAATAAAACGAGTGCTGAAGTGTTGAGCTGAACCCAGGTCAACAACGCTATGTCTATTATTCAGCTGAAACAGAATTGCCTTTAGGTACAATTTTAATGTTAAATCAAGAACTGTCAATCAGCACAATTTGTTTGTATTCCCTCATCAGAACACATTGCCTTAGTCTGAACATTCATAGGAAAGAATGCAGAGAGCATATCTGCAACCACTTAACCTTCATCAACCAACATTCATGCATGCTCATTAACATTTTTTTCATCCTACTTATGAGCATGACACAGCTCATACTGGAATAATAACTTGCTGATAATTGTTCAAGACAACAGCTGGACAGGCAGAGTGCAGAGGTGAACACTCTCATAGATTATGGTGTACAGTAATGCATTACAATTAGTATAAAGAGTCATATGCTCATGGTCAATAGTTTCCAAAATAAGTTAAGGAAATGGCATTAGCACAAACAGCAATCTTCTCTAACTTTAACTCTGCATGGCCCATTGCCTGATGCTCTGAACACTTTACTATTTTTAAATAAACCAATGACAAACATTGACCCAGGTTACTGTACCATTTCACAAATGGAAGCAATATTTTTGATGTACCACAGTAAGATACAATCTAAATTTATGATCTAATTTAAAGACTACCAAGGGGGAAGGCAGAGTTTTACATCTTTCTAATAACAATTGTTTTGTATTAAGTCCCATAAATTCATTATTTATTATTTTTAAAAGTGGCATTGAATATAGAAAATGTCAATTCAGAAAAATAATATCACTGAAGAAATGTGGAATGATATCAATAAAAAAGGAATCCTAGCTATGGAAGGGAACTTAGAATATCCAGTCCAAATCCCATTCATAACTGCTATGACGGCTACTTCTTTGCCATAATGCAATACAAATAAAATAAAATTAATATGATAATGATAAGACCAGTTGTCATTTACGGAGTAATGTAAATCAGATATCATGCTGGGCACTCAATAGTATCTTAATAATCCTGTAAGTAGCTATTAACCCTCTTTTAAGATGAGAAAATTGAAGGAAATCTGATAGAGAGTGATAATTCATCTCAAATCAAAAAGAGGATTCCAATCACATAGTTTTAATTCCAAAGCTCATGCTTTTCATCGGGCTTCATTGTTAATTTCTGTATTAGAATCCTGTTTATGTTTCCATTATTTCATTCCAATACTCTGGCTCAGCAATTCTTTGACTCTGTAGAATTAGACCTATTCCTGCAAGGTCCTTATTCCAAGATATAGCACTTGCAATTCCAATCTTCCCACTTCTCTCACGTCCAAGAACCCTGCTCTTAATGCTTGTAAAATCTTTAGTCTCTGTACTTCTACCTAGTTTCCCTTTGACACCCCATGCCTTTATATCTTCCACCCCCCAGCTTAGATTTCCTGACCAAACTTCTTAGTGTGATTCCTACTATACCCTTTCTCTGTCTTGCTTATTTAACATGTTTCCAAAAAAAAAAAAGGCAAATTTTCAACAAATTTAGTTTAAAGATCTCATTGGCTTTTATTAGTGATTTCCAAAAAAAAAAAAGAAAAAAAAAAGGCAAATTTTCAACAAATTTAGTTTAAAGATCTCATTGGCTTTTATTAGTGATTCATGAATCAGGCAGCATCTCACCTAAAAATTTAGAAAAGGTGCTCCAAAGATGATGCTCATTTTAAAGTTTCTTGCCTCTTCGGGTAAAACAGGGGACTTCCTTATGAAGGCTCAGGTAAACTGGGTCCCTTGTGATTGGGTGCTGTGAATCTCCTGGTGTTTTTGGAAAACTGGCTCATATCAAAGTTCAGTTTGATTACATGGCACATAGCAGGAGTGACGCCATTCTGGTTTGGTCCGGTCTGTTGGGGCCTAGAGCAGAAGTTCAGTCCAAAACAACAGCCTCCCATAAATTTTGTTTAACAACTTTTAGTCACAAATGTTTGGGAGGTGGATCATCAAACCTAAGTATATCCAACAGTCCATTTCCCCAGTCCTACTTTTGATTAGTGATCATTGTCGAAGGAAATCATGTAACCCACAATGGAATCCATAACGATTTCATAGCATAATATGAAATAAAACCTAAGTAATATAACTCAGGGGTTGGCAAACTGCAGCCCCATGGGCCAAGTCTTTACTATTTTTAAATAAACCAATGACAAACATTGACCACCTAATAAGAAAGGAGAACATTAATACACAACCACACAAATAAGAACATTATTAGACTCACAGATCAGTGCTATCGATGAAAAATAAAGGGCACCATGGGATTGAATTACAGAGGGACCTATCCTAATCTGAGAAGTCACAGAAGTCAGTTCCCAGGGGAAATGGCATTAAGCCAAGAAATAAAGTATTTATGGGGTCAGCAAGGTGAAGTTACCTCCTTCATGAAGTCTCTTCTAATTACCCAAATTTAAATCAACAGATTTTTAAATGTCTAATGTTATGACATAACAACTACATGTAATACTGTATGATCAGTCAAGACATTACAAAAGCTATTTAACATCAAGGAAAACGTGTGTGAAAATAAATCTGGATATATTCTGTTATAAATAATGTTAATAAAACATACGAACTTTGAAAGGATAAAAGGAAATACATCCAAAAGATACGAGTTCCAGCAGGGTAATGGAATTTAGGATGGTATTTTTTTTTTTTTAAATCAAGTTTCTAAATTTTTGGTAACAATCATTTTTAAGTGAATAAATTATAGAGTTTAAATAGTTAAGTGAATTATCTTTATATAGTTTTAATAAAATGCATAAGTAATATTTTGTCTACTTCACTATTAACACACATACATACTGTATACAATCATCCCTCAGTATCTGTGGGGGATTAGTTCCAGAACCTCCTGCTGATACCAAAATCCACCAATGCTCAAGTCCTTGATAAAAAATGGTGTAGTATTTGCATGTAACCTATGCTCATACTCAGGTATATTTTAAATAATCTCTAGACTACTTACAATATCTAAAACTATATAAATTCTGTGTAAATAGTTGTTATACTATATAATGACCAAAAAAAAATCCGTTCATTTCAGTACAAAAGCATTTTCTTTTTTTAAATATTTTCAATCAGCAGTTGGTTGAATTCACAGATGTGGAACCCACAAAGGGCCAACTGTAGTTACAACCAAAAAAACAGTTTGGCAGTTAAAGTTAAACACAGAGTTACCATATGGCACAGCAATTCCACTCTAAAGTACGTACCCAGGAGAATTAAAAACAGGTACCCAAATACATGTACACACAAGTTCACAGCAGCATTATACACATTAACCAAAAGGTGGAAACAGCCCAAATATCCATCAATATATGACTGGATAAACAAATCATGGTACATTCATACAGTGGAATATTATTCAGCCATTAAAAGGAACACAGTACTGATATATGCTACAATGTATCCTCAAAAATATTATGCTAAGTGAAAGAAGTCAGACACAAAAGGTCACATATTGTGTGAGTCCATTTATATGAAACATCCAGAACAGTTAAATTCATAGAGACAGAAAACAGATTGGTGGTGGCCAGGAACTGGAGAGAGGGAACAATAGGGGAGGAGCAATGGGGAGAAATTGCTTACGGGGTACAGGGTTCTACTTAGGACTGAGGGAAATGTTTTGGAACTAAATAGAGACCGTGATTGCACAACACTGTGAATGTACCAGATGGCACTGAATTATTCCCATTAAAATGGTTAATTTTGTGTGATATAAATTTCACCTCAAGAAAAAAAAAATTAACACCCAACGAAGGAGAAATTTTCAGGAAAAAACTATAAAATGTGTTACAATATGTTTGCTAATAGTTACTCCTTCTTTGCAGACACCAAATCAGGGTTATTCCAACAACAACAGAATATTTATCTGAAACTTTACTTCTCCTTACCTAGATGGTGCTAAAACAGGAAAAAAGGTGAACCATTTCAGCACCTAGGTCCTGAATCTATCCCACTCTCAACCTCCTTCATTATTCTCTGAATTTTTTTAATGTAAATCACAAAAGAGACTGTTATTCATTTAGAGCTAAAGTCATCAGTGACAGAGTTAATTGGAATCTACAGCATTTAAATATTTCTACTCTCCTTCCAAAATTCCCATTTGTTTAAAATGAAAAAAAGATAGTTTGCTTGAAGAGGCCGAAATTATTACATTTCTACTTTAAAGGAATGAAAAACCATTCATTTATTCAGCAAATATTAATTTGGTGTCCACTATATGCCTAGCATTCTTCTAGGTGCTTGGGATATATCAGTAAATTAAAGATCCCTTTCCTAAAGGAGTTTAAATTCCAATGGGGGTGGAGAGAGAAAACAAGTGATGAACACTATATTAGAAGGTGATAAATGATATAAAAAGAAAAAAAAAAGAACAGGATAGAGGGAATTGGGATAGGGTACAGGGCACGAAAAAACGTGAGGATTAAATTAGGAGTTAAGTGTAGGAGATTCATTGAGAAGGCAACATTTGAGTCAAGACTTGGGGCTTATTGAGCAGATATCTAGAAGTGAATGTTCCAGGAAGGAAAAAGCCCAAGGCAGGAGTATACCTGGCATATTTGAGGTATATCATGGAGGCTGTCCATTGTGGCTGAAATAAAGAACTGAGGGAAAGGTAGTAGGAAATGAAGTTACAGAGTCAAGGAGCAGGAAAGGGAAAAGTTTCCAAACCTTTCAGCATTTCCCTAGTACTGAGAAGAGCTCAACCATGTGAAGGCAGAAGAGATAATTACATGAAAGGTGGAGGCCAAGGGCAGAATCCTCACAGGTTCTCCAATGGCTAACCTAGTCAAAGACATGTTGTCAATAAGGCAGCAGCAGTTCCCAATGGGAATTTTCCTAGGAGATTAAAAATGGGTAGGAACTGCACAGTTTAACACTCCAGAGTAAGTGAAGAGAACACAAGGGAGGAGCAATAAAATGCACAGACAAATTTAGTGAAAAAGTAGACCAACATTACTGGAGCACAGGATGTGTAGAGCAGAAAAATAACAAGTAGAATACAGCTAGAAACATACGTTGAATTTGACTGCAGAAGGTTATGGATGCTTGAACTGAGAAGTCCCTTTCCTTTTTAATCCTTTAGTATGTGTGCATGCATGGGGATATGATAGATCTGAAGATAGGTTGCACTACTGTCTTAAAAAGAGAGAGAATATGAGAAGAGACAACAATTTGAAATCTATTATTAAAAAAAGGTTTGAAGAAAGTATGTAATGAATGAAACATCACAGCTTCTAAAAGTATAGGGGATGACAAAATAAGAGATGCAATTGTGCTGTCCAGGTAGTCAAGATACCTGATACCAAGGTCATTTCCACACCAATGCCTCCAATATGCTCTCATGCCTTTCCCTCCTCGTTTTCTCTAGTGTCCCAACAGAACAGACAGGAAAGAACACACATTATGAAGTCAAGAAGAAATAAATTCTTGATTTTCAACTTCTTTCTAATGATGAGACCCTGAGGGCCAGATTTTTAACTTCTCTGAGACTCGGCCCCTTCACATTAAAATGGCAAAGCCTGAATCATATGATGTGAGAACTAGCACAGTCACTGGGGCTTGGCAGGCACTGTGTGCCCCTTCCCTGTGGAAGTCAGCTCCTCCTTCTCATGCCTTTTTGTTTGCACCAGCTGCTATGGTCTTCTTAAAATGCTAATATAATCAGGAATAATGAGAAATTTTGGTTCACTGAGGTTGTAGGTTATGCTTATTCATCAAAAACACATTCCCCAAAACAACTTTCTTGACAAAGGATACCTCAAATACACAAAATGGGCAGGGAATGATGTTAGTTGCCTTCTCTGCACTTAGTAAAAAAGATGGAAACAAATGAAACAATCCAGTGATTACTCAACTTCGGATTACCTGGTTTATAGGATAACACACACACACACTCATATGTACACACACACAGACACTTTTATATACATTCAGGCACCACATAACAGCATTTTGGTCAACAACATAACGCATTTATGATAGTGGTCAGAGCAACAGTTTAGGTTTGTGTAAGTACACTCTATGATGTTCTCACAAGGACAGCCTAATGAGACTTCCGGTTGAGATGGCAGAACAGACGGTTCCCAGCGTCACTCTCTCCCACAAATCAACCAATTTACAACTATAAAAAAGCAATGACAGCCAAGCTGGTGCCACTAGAGCTCAGGGGAAGAGGAGGAGAGACCTACGGAGAGCATGAAGGTTGAGAGAAAGAAAAAACCGCTCAGACCATTTCGAATCTCGGCCACTTCCAAGCTGGAGCTGCTGAGTGCACGGAGCAGGAGCCGGCAAAAACTGCAGTTGTGCCCTTTGGATGAAGTTGCTTGGAGGTGGCAGGGGAGAAATGGGCCTTGGTGGCCCCCAGGACAGAAAGAACACTAATACAGTTCCTGTGGACCCACACAAGAGTGAGGAGCCACAATAACTGAAAAAAAGGAGCCACTCAGAGGCCAGTGAGTCATCACAAGGGACCGGAGCACAGCCAGCTCCAAGGGAAGTGTTTGCAACATGGACTGTGGGGGAGACAGGCCCACCATGAGAACACTGGGGCACAGCAAGGACAGCGGATCTGCCCCCCAATCAGCACAGGACCACTCAGAGGAGACTGGTCAGGATATAGAATTGCATGGGATGCAGTTTGATGTAAAGACTCAGGCCTAAACCAGAATTTCTATACAACCCAGGTGCACCAGATCTCACCAGATCCAGAAGTACCTATAAAGTTCCATTAAAACCTGAGGTGCACAAGAAGCCTTCCCCAGGGAATCAGCAGCAATTTAGCTCAACCACAGCACTAAAGTACTGGTCCCTACAGGAAGTTCTCCCATTTTAGAAGTAAGCAAAGGACAACAAATTAGTCCCAATGCAGAATTTAAGTGGTGGGAACAGCAAATAACCCAATACAGAACTAAAAGAAAAGACAAAGTACCCACAACCAGAGACAAAGCTTGATAGTAACTAGAAAAGGTCTCTTGTCACTGAAGACCACCTATAACACCTACAAGGACTGGAAGTCCTGTGGGCTACCAAGTCAGAAAGGGGGGAGGATCAGTGGCCTCAGCCATGTTCCCCAACACCCACAACCAGTACCAAGGTTGGGAGCCGAGGGCCTCAGCCACACACACCCCTACACAAGCAACCAGCCCAGAGACAACCACTGAGCCATCACAGGAAGTGCCCTGGGCTCTCCTGAGCCAGGGTGGTGGAGGGACAAGGGCCTCAGCCACACCCCCAACACATGCAACCAGCCCAGCAACAACCACCAAGCCACAGTAAGAAGGGCCCTGGGTTCCCAAGCTGGAGTGGTGGGAGGCGAGGTCTTTTGCCACACACCCCTGAAATCCGCACCCAGCCTGGCAATGACCAAGCCATGCTGGAAACCCCCCAGTCTTCCACAGGCCTCAACCCCACCCCTCCTCCTCCCTCCTTCTTCCATCACATTTTCTCCCCCTTTCTTCTCTCCCCCTCCCTCCCAACTGCTCTGCAACATCATAGAATGTAAAAAAATAATATTTAAAAAAAAACCTTAATGACATTTCTCAGAAGTATCCCTGTCATTATGTACAGAACTAAAAGAAAAGACAAAGTACCCACAACCAGAGACAAAGCTTGATAGTAACTAGAAAAGGTTTCTTGTCACTGAAGACCACCTATAACACCTATAAGGACTGGAAGTCCTGTGGGCTACCAAGTCAGAAAGGGGGGAGGATCAGTGGCCTCAGCCATGTTCCCCAACACCTACAACCAGTACCAAGGTTGGGAGCCGAGGGCCTCAGCCACACACACCCCTACACAAGCAACCAGCCCAGAGACAACCACTGAGCCATCACAGGAAGTGCCCTGGGCTCTCCTGAGCCAGGGTGGTGGAGGGACAAGGGCCTCAGCCACACCCCCGACACATGCAACCAGCCCAGCAACAACCACCAAGCCACAGTAAGAAGGGCCCTGGGTTCCCAAGCTGGAGTGGTGGGAGGTGAGGTCTTTTGCCACACACCCCTGAAATCCGCACCCAGCCTGGCAATGACCAAGCCATGCTGGAAACCCCCCAGTCTTCCACAGGCCTCAACCCCACCCCTCCTCCTCCCTCCTTCTTCCATCACATTTTCTCCCCCTTTCTTCTCTCCCCCTCCCTCCCAACTGCTCTGCAACATCATAGAATGTAAAAAAATAATATTTAAAAAAAAACCTTAATGACATTTCTCAGAAGTATCCCTGTCATTATGTGTAACATGACAGTTCAAATATGTGTGTATGTGTACATATATATTTTTATATATACATGCAAATTCTACTATAAAAGTATTGTTACCATGCTGCAGCTAACACACACTGCAGTTTTCCTTGCTGTTGGTACTAAAAACACTGCTAAATCTGCTAAACTCTATAATGGAAATATAAATAATTGGTCAATTTTAAAAACATTTATTCTTACACAGATAAATAAGATTAAAAGTGAAGTAAAATAAAATGGGAAAAAAGATATATTCAGAAAAAGCATAATTTTAAAAAAGAAAAACTTTAAAGCTCTAAAAACTAACGCCCCTCATTTTAAAACAAACACAATTACCCCATTGGCTATTTCAGCCCCTTTGGGTTGAATACTTTACACTAAGGGAGAGAAAGCCAAACTGTCCCACTGTGCCTTTGAAACCCTGAGAAATAATTGGTTCTTTAATTGAAAAAGAAAAGAAGATTAAAGAAGGAAGAAGAGCCCTGCTTCAGGAAGAACAAGTCAAAGACAATATGGCCAGAAGAGCAGAATGGCAAATGATTAGGAGCCAACAACCACATTAAAATAAATTGCTTATTTTGTGTGAAATGTGATAAATGTGATTTCCCTCAATGACGAAATTTTTTCCAATTAAAATAAACTTTTATATATTAGATTTTAAATTATCCATAGAAATATGTAATTATAACAACACTTTCCAGATTGTAATAAAATTATATATTCATATCCATTTCTAGATGTTTATTAACTGAGTGATATTTGGATGAGGAAAAAGGTCATCTTATCAAAGTCCCTATCACATGAACATAAGTTTTCCAGATTGTAATAAAATTATATATTCATATCCATTTCTAGATGTTTATTAAGTGAGTGATATTTGGATGAGGAAAAAGGTCATCTTATCAAAGTCCCTATCACATGAACATAAGTATTATCCAGAAAAAAATAGGTTGTAAAACATAAAACAAGAGTTACAATGAGTATTTAAAAATATAATTAAATTTTACTATAAGGAAATTTAGTTTGTCAACAGGCAATATAGAAAGTTATCTTCCAGAAGCTAATAAAGTACAAAATATATTCTTTTTCAAAATTAGAAGTAGTCTCTCTTTCATCCTTAAAATAAATAATAGCTAGTGAGAGGAAAATTGTTTTTAAATGCCAATGGCTCTTTATATTAGGTTTTTTAGAGGGTATGTCTAGATTTTTAAAAAATCAAGTAAAAATATATATACAGAATTATTTCCCAGAAAAAAATGAAATTATTAGTATGCATTCAAAGCTGGAAAATATACAGTAGACTATGATACCTATTGCACATAAATTAAATATAATATATTCAAATAAAGAAGGAAAAAAATCTTTCCTGGCACTTAAAAAGACGTGATATAAGAATTTTTTCCTAAAAATCCAGAAAGGCATTTAGCTGTGGTAACAAAAACAGACGTTAATGTGATTGATAAAGAACCAAATCCCAATAAAAATTTAGGGAACAGGTGATCTAAAAAGTTGAGTCACAATGATCCAAGGCCCTAAGATGACATTCCTGTAAAAGGAATTCTGGGTTAAAGGAAACTGACATATGTTAATGAAGTAGAATTAACAGGGCCAAGCACTTTTTGAAATTATGCAATTTTACTTCATAGAGTTGTCCCAGCCCCCAGCATCCTCAGTCAGAGACCCACGTCCTAATCCCTGGAATGAGTGGACATTTTACCTTACATGGAAAAAGGAACTTTGCACATGTGACTAAAGTTAAAGACTATGAGATGGGCCCAATTTAATCATGAGTCCTTAGAATAACCTTTCCTGGGTTAGGTCAGAGTCAGAGCAAGAGATGCAATCGAGAAAGCGAGGCCAGAGAGAGCCAATCCCCTGAGGGCTTGCCTCATAGTTGCCGGCTTTGAAGGTGGAAAGAGGAGGCCCAAACTGAAGAATGTGGGCAGCTCTAGAAACTACACTCTGTAGAAAAGAACATAGTCTTGTTGCCACCTTGATTTCAGCCCACTGAGACCCATGTTGGACTTCTAACTACAGAATTAGAACATAATAAATTTGTGTTTTTAAGCTGCTAAATCTGTGGCAATTTATTACAGCAGCAATAGAAAACTAAGACAAAGTCCCATTTGTAAATATGATTCCTCCTGCCTCTACTAACTAAGCTATGCTCAAACTAGAGGCAAAGCTAAGAAAATGAAGGAGAAGCTAATGTAGAGTCCTGACATCATTGGGATTGCGGTAGATTGAATACAGTATGTTGAATTAACCAAGTCTGGGCTCACCAACCACCAGACAGCTTGTTTTAATTGTTTCCTGCAGGAAAAGTTCCTCACAATTCACCCAAAAAGACTGACTTAGATATACACCAATGCAGCATGTAAAATTCCAATCTTAGATTTGGGGGCTGTAAGTCACATTCTGTAATATTATACTTTTCACTCCAAGAATTTTGCTTTCCTTATCTATTACACAACAAGCTAGTAGGGAAGTAGAAATACGAATCTCCTTTTCAATACGGCTGCAAACTAAAGATATTTCTTTATGTATTCCCTTAATTAATTGTCACCAGTTTAGCAAACAAGTATCAGATTAATCCACATTAAGTTGTGATATGCCAAAATGGTAGAATTTCAACAATTTTATATGCTTCAACCAACTAATTTCTATTAGCTTATACCATACAGCTGGAGGAGGGAAGAAAAAAAGAAATCTATTCCTGAAAAGTTATCGCTTCTCTGAACCTTCTACTAGAACTCTATGAAACTGGAAAAATTAAGTTATCACCCTTCCTGCAAATCCTGGGGAGAATTTAGCCCATTAGCTTTAGCTGGCACTCTCATTTGCCTATCAACTAAAAGTTCCCTGTGCCTTAATGCATCCCAGCTCCATAATTATATTAAGCCATCCACACTATCCTCACTAATCTCTGAAACTGTAAATAACTGTCAAAAATAATAATGAATTATTAGCAAGAACCAGTAAGATTTTATAAAGGACTAGATGAGTTTTTGAAGGTCAATCTGAAGTCTTCAGCTCAATGTTCTAAAATGAACCACGCCCAGAAAAGCAAAGTTAAAAATTTCAGTTTTTAAATCTCATAAAATTACAAAAATTGTTAGGCCCCAGCTCCATGAATGACTCATAAACTGAAGAAACAATCACGGCAAAAGTCAGGAAAAAAATTGTAAATGAGGAGAAAAAAACAACAGATCTTTATATTTATTCCTGATTCAACAAATTCCTCAAAGAACTTAATAAAGGACTTGACATTTAAGATACATGAAAATGAAAGAAAAAGATGTACAGAATAATATATTATTGTTTTCTAAAGTTAGTGGTAGAGACCAGTGTTACAGTAGTTTTTATAAATGACTATTCACATAGGTCAGTTAACACAGTAGTTTCATGATGTAGAAAGCATCATCTGGAAGCAGTGCTATAGCTGAACATAGGTCATTTAGCTTGTTATAACGTGGAAGGTTCAGAAATGATACACAAAACTTTACAAATGGAAACTCAAACTTTAAGTTCAGCTAACATTTCCTGAGCAACTACAATGAGCTAGGCACTGCAAAAGATGCTTTATAATATGTATTATATAATCATCACAATAACCTCATAAGATGGGTATTATGTCCCCCCATTTTATAGAGGATAAAACTAGAGCTGTAAAAGCCAGGGTCAAACACTTGTAGGGTGGACTCCACAGAGTCCTTCACTTCTCGGATACATTCCTCAGCATGGTGTTAGTATTTACAGCTCAAATACTTACAGAAGTGAATAGAGGTACCAAATGATGAAAGATGGTCTTAATAAAAAACGGCAAGTTTTTAAAGCCTTTAATATAAATTGTGGGATGAGGGTGAACTGCTGTGGGGCAGTGGTAAGGTGGCAGGAGATGAGAGGAAAATTATTTTAAATCAAAGCAGAGTACTTTAAATAAAACATAATAGGATTTCTTTTAATCAGAGAAGCAGCATGGCACAGCAGAAAGAGCAATGGCTTTAGACTCAAATCTGTATTCCTTTCAGAGTGGCTGCTCCTTTTAGCTGAACTTCACTTCAAGAGTGAAACTTTTTCTTACATACAAAACGTACACAATATTTACCTTGGTTCTTTCACAGAACTGTTTTGGGAAGAAAATAAAACAATATAAATAAAATAAACATTTAACTGCTAAAAAAATACATTATTAATACTGTTGTTTTATTGTCTAATTAAGGAGGGAGTTTCAAACTTTTTTCAGATTTGATTTATACTTTTATTAACAAATCCATTACAGCACTCTGCTAAAACAAGATTCAAAAATGAATAGCCTGATGTTAAAACTGACTCAAATTATTCTAAGTTGGATGAAATACCTCATTATAAATAATGTATTGGTCCCTTGAATTACACACACATGCACAAAGCCACATACATTTGAAGAGGCAGCAGTCAAGAGCAGGCCCAGGCCCCTGAAATCCATCTCACTTCCAACACTGCACATATCAGAATGGCTGAAGTAAGGTTATTAACCTTTTCTGCCATTGACCCCTGTCACTGAAAGAAATGGACCCCTTTCTCAGGACAGCATTTTTAAATGAATAAAATAAAATATATTGGATTTCAAAGAAAGCAAATTATACTCTAACGCAGCTAGCAAAGTATACTAAATGCCAGTTCATGAAACAGTAACATTCGTGAGAGGCAGCCATGGACATGTACTGCTCAGATCACCCTTTGGGAAAGAACTGTCCATTCAGCTGCAAGGAGTGCATTTAGCTGACAGGCTCCAAGCTGTTAGCACCTTTAGGACCCTTCTTAGCTTTTAAGCCCAGGCCACATCCTTTGTGGGCAGCCCCCAGCAATGACGGTGGCACAATTAGTAAGGACTGGCCATTAGGGCCCAACATGGGACTCCTCTAACAAGCATTCTTTGTTCCAGAGCTCCCTCCTGGCTGGGTAGGCTGAGAATTTATCATATTTGTACCAGGGTCTAAGGTTCTTCCTGCTCAGTCCTGCTCCCTCATCCGTAAAAAAAAAAAACCTCGTAATTCAACATCTCAGTGTGTGCTTCCAAGATGTCCCAATTGACAAAATATAGTTCTTCATTAATGTATTAAATAACAAGATCTAGCTGCAGCTCTAACAACTACCCTAATTTTGAAGTAGTGATGAGTTTAAATGATATTTTGACATATCTAAAATAGTTCTAATGTATTATGAAAGTACATATGAACTCTACTGGTGGAAATGTCACAGGTACTGCTGTGTTTGTTGTCTATATTTATAACTGAAGGAAAAGCTAAATTACAAGTTACTAGAAAGTAATGATATATTTTTTCTTATCCAAGTTCAGAGACCTCTGAGTTCTATTGATGGACCCCAAATTAAGAACTCCTCAGCTAAAGTGTGTCTGACTTTGAAATATCAATTCTTTTAAGATACAGGGATGCACTTATACAAGTTAGAGTTAACAGTAACCAAAGGTCTATAACTTGGCTTTCCTACTCAGATGCCATGTAATATGTGAAAGCTTGCGTTAAACACAGAATATGGTATAAGGTATAAGATCATATGCCTAAATGATTTAGACTTGAGAGAAAAAAAAACAGTTTACCTAAACACATGAATACATAATCACCTCAAAATCTACCTTGTGAAGTTTAAGGTTAAAAATACGTAACAAAGTTATTTTGTTCTCCAAGGATGAGATCAGGTTACCATGCTAACTCCAGGTGCCTTTTCTAATCCAGTCAAATAATGGGGGGGGGGGGGGGGGGGGGGGGCAATGGGGGGGATAAAAGGCCGGGTTAAAAAAATATTTTTTTAACCCGGCCTTTTATCCCCCCCATTGCCCCCCCCCCCCCCCTTTTTTTTTTGGGGTTAAAAAAGAACCCGGGGGTTGCGGTGGAACATCTCCTCCTTCCCTGGGGAACAAAAAAAATTTTTTTTGTTCCCCAGGGAAGGAGGAGATGTTCCACCGCAACCCCCGGGTTCTTTTTTAAAACCGAAAAAAAGGGGGGGGGGGGGGGCAATAGTGGAGATTAACAGCCAGGTTTAAAAAATATTATTTTTAAGATTAAAATAGTACATTTGGAAACATAAGCTTCATTTATATTTTTAGGTTAATAACAACACGCACTAATTTTGAGTGGGAGTCCTGAGTTCCAGAATGTGACGCAGAGAATAACTGCCTGTAATTGGGAAGTGCTCTTTAAAGCAATCAGAGAGCAACAAGAGATGCCCTGGTGGAGAATAAATGGAGAATAAGGCAGAAGATAGAGGAAATGGAAGAGAAATTCTGAGGGAAAAAAAAATGTGAGATAACAACAATGGAATGTAACAACTTTACAATTTTGTTCAGGGACACTACTGAAAACTGCTACCAGAATAAAATATCACGGTGAACTTGTAACACAGAAGAGCAACAGTATCCCCCAGTCTAACTCTAGTCAAGTGACTCCAGTCTAATCCACTGCCCTAATACCATTCCTTTCTCCAATGGAAGAAGGAAAAGAGAGGAGGGGGAAAAAAAGAAAATGCTGTGTTTCTGCACACACACCCTCCAATACACACAAGCCCAAGCTCCCTCCCTTTTTGTTTGCAGGATCTATACAACATATAAGAAATATATCCATTTACAGGAATTTTAAAAATCTCTACCACACTATACCAAAGATACACGGTATGACTATAACTAAGCATGTAACCAAAGAATTTTGCAGACTTGAAAGTCTTTTCTGTGGCTCCAGGCTAAATAAACCCACTTTCCTAAGCCTCTCTCTTTGGGCTCTACTTCTCTAAAGCTTTAAGAATCAATTTCCATTTCTTCAGCAACCCACCAGAGACTATACTGTAACTGCTAACAATGAAGTGCTTTCTAATGGTTAAACAAGACATTCTTGACCCATCTCATAATTTCCTTCAGTCTTCAGTTCTGAGTTTCAGCTACAGATTAATGTTTAATTCCCCATTGACTTCCTCCCCAATCTTTCCAAATTACTATTTGTCAAATGTCCTTTTCAGAAATCTTTCATATGTTTATGATATGTTGCACTGATTTTGGTATCAACTCTTTATTAGCATGTATTCCCAAGAGACGTACTTCTGTAATGATTTATATTATATTGCATTATATCTTAATGTAGGGCTGTGAGGTGATTTAGGACTTTTTATATACTTTTGTTCATACAGAGGAATAAACTATGTTTCAAATACAAAATGACATCTTGAACACACCCCAGTCACTGGGATAATCCATGGTTCATCACTGGCTACCTCAGTACTTTGTCCAATGAACTATGATGTCAAAAATCTAAGCTTCATTTGATTTTAAGTGCATGATCTGTTAGCTGTTTCCATATGCCATAACTATTCACTTGCAAAATTATTTATAAACTAGTTTATTGGTCCTATCTGGCAAATATGACCCACCTGTTATAAAATGTGATTACTTCAGAAAGCTAACAATTGTGGAACATTTTCACAATATATTAGTCTAACTGAATTAG
This sequence comes from Galeopterus variegatus, assembly GCF_000696425.1. NCBI lineage: Eukaryota > Metazoa > Chordata > Mammalia > Dermoptera > Cynocephalidae > Galeopterus > Galeopterus variegatus. The sequence goes on along the minus strand of NW_007726276.1, from coordinate 143,469 downwards.
ACTATTCATATACTTTCAGAAAGCCCTTTAATACCTATTAACAGTTTGTGAATAACGAAATTAATTAATATTAATTTTAGTTGACAAATCCAACACCAATAACCTGTTAGTATACTTTAATCCACTTACAAACAGTCTGTAAAAATTAACCAACAGATGCTTCCAATCTGGTAAAAAATATGCAGGTCATTAGCATTATTTTGATGATACCAAATGTTCAATATATGAATATTATGATTAAATTTCAGGGAGATATATAAACAATGTTCTTTTATAACCTTGTTAAGTCTTAACAGAAGCCAAAGAGAGTAAAATATGGCAGTCCTTCCTAAAATCAAAATCAGCATTTGTCATTACACTTCTCATTTTTGTGCTTCAACTAAGAACTTGACTGAGTGCCACTAAGACTATAAAAATAACATGAATACAGGGAACAAACAGGTCTGCCTTATTCACTCCAGGGTCCCAATGCCAAATATAAGGTCCAGCAGGCAATATGCACCCAATAAATATTTGCTGATTTGAATGTGGTAGCCAAGTATAAAGAGAAAAAGTGGGAGGAATGAAAGAGGAGGAAAGAGAAAAGAAAACAGATAATCTTGAAAAATACCCATATATATTTCCAGAAGAATTTAAAATATGGAAAGCTAAGATGTATCTCAAAAAGTTAGAACAGAGAAGCAAAAAAACAAAAATGAGATATAACAAAATAAGCTATGAAAGAAAAAATGATACAAGTGAATCAGGAAAAAATGTTAATTTTACAGGAAAAAGCTTAAAGAGGGGGTTTCTGTATTTCTTAAGATATAGCACAGGTGCTTGACCAATGATGCAATATTATAAATGGTCACAGAGATTAATTTTAAAACAAAAAAAGATCTAACCGAAAGAAAAAACTATGAATTTAATAAAGGGCAACAAGAGTTAAGAGAAAATGTCCAAGCTCTTATCAAGAATATCTTTCTATACGTACTGGTAAGTAGAGCAAGATGTTTTGTGGAAAGTCAGAATTGCTTTGCAATCAGCAGACCAGGAGAAAAAATCTTGGCTGAAATGTGGTAAACATTAAACAAGGTAACTAGAAGAAAACTGGTACACCACCGGTACTATTAGTTCCTATTCCTTTTCCAGCTCTCAGGGTATTAGACATGTAAACCCCAGTAATCTGGACATAAAGCAGTGTCTACTGTAAGAAAAAAGTCATCCTTGTTGACAACAAATAAAGAATGTGAGAAAAAATTTCAAGGTTCTCTTTAAATGATTGGATTTAATTCCTTTGTTCTCACTACCTATTTCCAATATGTAAGAAGCACAAAGGATTACTGGTATCTATCATTTTAAATGCCTAGGATGGAACATGCATCTTTGTAATCAGAGGAACATCCCTGGTTCTTAGACCAAAGAGTTACTGCAATAAAAAACATACATACACCATGTCTCTAAAAACCCACTATTCTTCAATAATCTGAAATCTTTGTCCTTCCCTGCTTCATTATGATGCAACCCACTGGTGAAAATCAGCCAGCAGCCAATGCCTCTATCTTCTGCTTGCTAAAGAGTACAGAGGCAACTGGATTTGCAACTTGGAGTTAACAATGTATAAGTGACAAGGTGTAACCTTGAATTCTGCAGAAATTACAAAATTGATTCAAACAAAGTAATTTTAGGAGTCACGGGGTCAGGCAAATGCTAACATTTGGACCCAATGCCTCAGCATCCAGGCCAGGAATAAAGAGACAACATGAAGCAACCCATCCAATCCACCAGCCCAGTCTTACCTAAGTTTTCCGGACATCTTTCTCCTTCCTTTCTGATCTTTCCTATTAAATATCTGTATAAAATCCCGCTTCTCTGAAAGCAGCAATGACTGGCCTTTTCCAATAAAATACTAGTAATGCCAAAAAGCCCACTTAGGACTCTTCAAATAATGCTTTCTAGGAATTATTCTTTAAAATGCAGACCAAAAAATAGTCACCTTCACAGCTCATCTCCAGTTGGCACTGTGAAAAGTTGGCATTGCTCAGGGTCACAACCCTGGGCTTCCCCATCTTTTCTATTCACCCTGGAAATATCCACTGTCACAGAAAAGAGAAAGCAGCATTTGAGCTGAGACAAAAGATGGACGTCGTAGTCCTCTTTTTGGTGAAGTGAAAGAAAACCCAGGCCAAAGAGCCAGCATGTACTAAAGCAGAGAGGGATAGAACTACGGAATATTCAGAAAATGATCAAGTCTCACTTTAATCTTTGTAACTAATATATTAGATTAAGCAAGTACATCAGCTTTTTTTTTCAACCTTGAATTTCAAGGCTAAAGTTAGATGACTTAAGAATTTTTTAAGGTCCAATTATTTCATTTAGGGTTAGCACTACAGCTAAATTAAAGACATGCTAACAAGTTTCCCTTTTGAGCCTCATTAATTAGGAAAGTAATCAGAGTAAAGTGAAAAAAAAAAAAAAGGAAAGAAAGAGTAGGCTGGATGGCAGCATTACTTAAATTGCTTTTAGGTACTACCATTTGTACCTACTAGGAAAGCAAAAGGAAAACTAATCAATTTCAGACTATGGAATCTGAAATTCTGAAGTGTTTTACATGTAAATACACATTTTAACTGCCCTATATTTTCTTTGATTGCCTGAACAGTGCACTAATTTTATTCAAAGGAAATTCTGATTCTCCACAATCAAAAGATAAAATTAAGATTTGCTTGCTTCACAAGTTTTCTTAGGGTGCACTTGCTGAGAAAATTCCCCCTATTTTCAAAGACCAAAATATATTATTTTTAATATTTTAGTCAAGACCAATGGTGCTCAAAAATATCTGCTAAAGGCTTGCAATGTAACACAAATTTAAGAAAGCAACCTTAATTTACAATTATCTTTTAGAAAGAATTTCTAATTTGCAATTATCTTTTAGAAAACATTTCAAGAGAATACAAATGAATTTTTAAGGTATCTGCCAACATTCTTTGGTTGCTGTGATGATCAATTTACATCTTATATAAAGCATCTAGCATGGTGTCTTTTAAGAAGACAATTCTTCCCACTCTACACCAAGGCCTCCCATCCACATCCCTCTAGCACAAGCTCTCCCTACCAGCTCCTCTGTGTTTAGTGAGCCCAGGGATATAGGTGAAATAAGTTTATAGTGAAAAAGGTAGGGTTTTTTTGGTCTTGTTTTGTTTTTCTTATTAAAAAGTAATGATTGATCTAAGTGCCTTGTCCTACAGATCTAAAATTTACATTTTACATAATACTTAGAAAATTAACATAGGGCTGGCCAGTTAGCTCTGTTGGTTAGAGAAAGGTGCTAATAATACCAAGTCCAGGGTTTGACTCCTGCACCAGCCAGCTGACAAAATTTTTTTTTAAAAAAGTTTAATTTAATATATGTGAATATCAGCCTTCAAATGCTTGTGAGATTGGATGAATTAAATTCAATTTTTGGACACAAGTAATAACCTAAATAATTTTTTTTAATCACACTACACAGGTAAAAGCTATTACAAAACAATTTGGAAAATTTATGCCACTGCTTTTAATGAAAAGATCATATAACCTACTCAAATACTTCTCTTTCAAGCTAACTTTCAAGGCCCTATAAATTTGATAATTCTATCCCATGTGATTCATACCAATTAATGTATCAGTCACTGTAATAATAAAGGGTGGTAAAATTCTGACTAAAGGAAAACAAAATTTCACATTTTGTTTTTCTCCTTCTCTGACTAAAGGAAATTATCATGCCAAAATGGTCTCTGAAAATATCCTCCTTCACAAAAGTCTAATTTACCAATAGAACCCCTTCAAAAGAAGTATTATATAGAAAATTTAACAAAGTTTTGTATTAATCATTTGCATTTTTAAAATTTCCCACTTCATTCACTGTATAACAAAATTCACTTTTAAAACATCTTATTTCATTAGATCATTTATTTACCCATTAATAATAATAATAATGTAAAAATACGTATATGATTTTTTAAAATAAAGTTTTCTAGTGGTTGATATATAAAAAATGAAAATCTTAAAATTCTAATATTTAATTAATAAACAACCAAGATGTTAAACTTACCTTTTTGTTGGCAACAAAATGTATTCTCAAGTTTACAAAGCAAATCCACACTTTCATACTTATTTTCATTTACTTTTATCCAGAAACAGTTTTCAGTCATTTCATGAGGCCTGATCTACAATCAGAGAGAACACTGATTCATAAATAGTTGAGTGTTTCAACTGTACCAACCGAAGCATTACATTTAGACCCAGTGTCCCACAGGTGCCAGCAGATGTTTATAAAGTATCACTGCAAGGCTTTCCTCCAAAGTGTATTCAATGAAACACAAGTTCTGCAGGTTGTTAACACCTTATTAGGAAGAAAAAGTTTCCATGATCAAATAGTTGGGGATTTGAAGCCAGCCGACTGAAATAAAGTTTAATTTGTTTCTTCTCAATTGTATTTCTCAGAATTTTTAATTCTTGGAGGACAAGATACATTATACAGCATTTCCCAAGTTTACATGACCATGAAAACATCTGTGCAGAATTCAGAATTCCTATGACCTGAATAAGTAGTAGCTGACAACTAATAATTCTTTTCCCAATTGCTAACAACAAAAAAGTTCCTAATAACATCAGCATTTTTGTACTTTTGAGACACTTCATAAACATGTTTCAATTGTGATAATGGTAAATTATCAATTTAGCTACATATCAAATCTCATTGGAACAACATTGACTCTCACCAAATTTACAAATCAGAAAGCTTTAAGTCAATAGCAAAGGGCTTTTACTCAACACTTTTATTTAAAAAATAATGCCATTTTATTTATTGTCACTTTGATTAGGGTGCCCACTGGAAGTTATATAAGTCAAAAATTAAATTTTAATCTAGGTGAAAGTATGTTTTCCTCCATTAGTTTTACCTTTAACCAATTCAATCTTCTCATGCTGATTTCAGGTTTAAATTCTTTCTTTGGTTTCAACCCAAAAGGCAGAGTTGGTGGAGGAGGAGAGTTTTGTCCACTGAGAAATCCCAGGGGAGGTGGTGGAGGCACAGGATAACCATATGGCATCGGCATTCCTGGAAGTGGAGGAGGGGGTGGAGGGGGTGGAGGTGGCACCCCTCCACAAGACGGCAGTAAAGGGGGAGGAGGAAGTCCTGGGTGGCCAGTCCCATCTTCTTTTGATGAGGGCAAAGGAATATTCATATCAGCAGGCAAGGCGCCGAACTAGAAAAAAAAATAATAAGGAATACAACTAAGAACATGTATATAAAACATGTAAAACTATACTTTACTCAAAAGGTATTATTTTAAACCAAAAATAATTATCAGTAATTTTATATGGTTTAACCTAAAAATAAAATTCCAACAATATTTTCCCCCAATTTAAGAATTATAACTTTTATTTTCATGAAAATGTAATTGCCAAAAATATAACTCCCCATCTTGAGGCACTTATGGCTGTCTAGGTGGAGATGTCCAGGAGGGAAATATGTATATGGATCTAGAAAAGTAGAAAATAAGCAGTCTCTGGATCAAAGTTGAAGCTGTGAAAGTAAATAAGTTCACTCGGAGTATGTAAAGAATATGCAGCAGGAGGAAAGGTCTACATACAGAATTGTATGAAACACAAGCATTTAGATGAAAGGTAAAAAAATGACTAACTCGTATTGCTACATCATACCTTTGCTTGAATCTTCTCAATGCTGTCCTAATATACTTGAGAAAAAAAAATCTAAAATTAATAGTAGGGCCTACAAGGGTATGCCATGATCTGGTCCCTGCCAACTTGTCTTTCAAGTGACTTTCTTATTCCATATACATGCCAACCTCATACTGATTTCAGGGCCCTTGTACATGGTATTTGCTCTGCCTGGATTATTCCTTTCACCTGGCCATCTCCTTCACCAGCCATCTCCTTTTGGTCTGAGCTGACATGTCTTTTTCTCAGGAAAGCCTTATCTGCCCACTCATTTTACACTCACAGTACTTCTCAACAGCTCTTATCAAGAGCATAAAATAATTATAAGGAATCATTACCACTTATCTCTGATAGATTAATAAGTTCAATGAGGGAAGTGACTATGTTATATTCACTACTCTTTCCCCAGCACCTAAAGTAGTGACTGGCACATGACAGCCACTGAAGATACGTGTAGATAAATGAATTAAAGACAGGAAGAGAAAAAAGCAAGCACAGGGTCATAAACCACAAGTGAAAAAAGTGCCCTCACCCCTGCAAAAGAGAGAGAGTGTTCTGCAGAGTCAAATGCCACAGAAAAGCAAGGTAAAAATCAGAAGTAAAAAAGAACCTGCTGTGTCCACTGATCACTTTTGTACTTATGTTTCCATGGCATGGTAAGAATAGATGCATTTTGATTATCATGAAAAAGATCTTCTTGGGTTAATAAATGATTTTTATAATATGATTAGTCTCTTGAAATTACTAAATTCAATTCTAAGCTATATATATATGAACTACTGTGAAAATGGTGGGCATTTAATAAATGTTAATAAATCATTTTAAAAGTTTTATGGAACAATTACAAAAAACTGGTCACATATAAAAAGCCTGAAATCAATGACATCTGAAATCACACACACAGACACACACACACACACACACACACACACACACACACAGTATTATAAAATAAATGGGGACCATACATCAAACAGCATAGCATGCCTTATCAAAAGCATTAAGTGTAAAGAAGAACCAGTTCATTGTTACCCTGGGTTGCTGTGATCAATAATGTGTGTATGTTACACTCACGTTCATATGCATTTTATAGTTAACTATCAATGTCTTAAAACAAAGATATGGTCGAATTTCTGCTCTAGAATAGTTCATTTGATAAAGTAAGTATGATTGACTTGAAGATATAGGTCAGCAGGCCAGACACTGTGACTATCTTGCTATCATCATATTCCCAGCACCTAGCAGTACTTGATTGTTAAGTGACTAAAGGAACAAAGGAATGAAAGAAGAGACAATGGAAGATATTTTATTCATAATCTTCACAGTCAGCGTAGCTTTGACCCGAGAGAAGGATCTGAAGATCAATGCACAGTATTCATGAGAAATACAAACTTAAATTCAAAGAAAGAATTTACCAAGTGTTTTTCAAAAAGAAATAGAGTGGCCAATATTTAGACTTTAATTCCAAGCTTTCTTCTGATAGTCATCAACACAGGTCAGCATTGTGCACAATTTAAAACAATTTAGGAGATTCCTTGATTTAATTTCCATTTCAAAACATAAATTTATTCCCATTTTATACAAAAGCATCATGTAGCAATAACTTATCCAAAGATGGCAGATGTATTTTTTAAAAAACTAGATTTTCTAGAGTAGATTTACAAGTAATCCTTCAACTGGGAAACATTAAAAAGAGAAGAAAGTTCATAAATTTATATTAGCCCAGACCAGGAAAAACTTGTCATAAATCCTTCAGCCACTGTCTATAACTCAATCTGAAGTTGAACACAATCAAATGTTTCTTTTAATGTAAGAGACAAAGATCCATATGGGAAAGATGAAAAAATTCATAAAATGCAGTATGTACTTCCTTTTTACAGTACTAAAGGAAGATCAATGAGAATAATTTTCTTGTACATAGTAGATCTTAATTTTTATTCTAAAATTGAAAACTGAGAGAGAGCCATCTCTTACGCTATCTTCAGACAGCCTCTGTAACAAAACTATCCACTAAGTATTTAAAAATAAACAAAATTGTCAATAATATGGAAAATAATATACCTTGAGACTATTTTAACATAACCATAAATTAGGACGAAAGGAAAATAGCAAAACTGTACTTATTGCTCATTATCCTGTAGATAAATCTACAGGAAGAAATTTAGCTATGAATATTCTACCTCCTTACTTTCATCCATATAAAGCAAGCAGATGATGTATTTCTTGCTATCTAAATGTTTTATGTGTAGAGGGTGTATGTGAGCTATCTGCTTCATAATCCAGATTTGCTCTCTTTTTTGTCGTGTTTTAAATCTGTTTACTTTTGGAAATTGAAAAATTATCAGAAAATGTTCTCATTCAGCTAGAGGTTATCTTTCACTACAAGGTTTCCATAGGCTGAAGGTTTTGAAAAATAAATAGCTTGAGAAATAATTTCCTGTAGTGGGATAAAGATCAGTGATGAATGACACATCTAAGAGTAAAAGACTTTCTTAACCTTTATGCTTAATTATTTAGGAAACGTGACATTAGGACCAAAACCCAAATGAAACAGAAGGAAGCACATTAATTAGTAAAAGCTCAGGTATTTCTAAAAATACAAATAGAAAAAAACTGGCAATGTAAATTTTTAAAAAAATAAACACAGCAATACATATAAACAATACTATGAAAACATATAAGTTTAAACATTTTGATGCTATGAAGATACAACATGACCTTTGCTCCCCTGATGTGGTTTTAATACCTACATTCATTCAGGATGGTATTTTACCTGAGATTTAAAAGCTTGGAACTCTGCTTGAAGCTCATTAATCTCTGCCTCTTTTTTCTGCAATTGAGCCTGAGTTTCTTGGTGGTCAGTAAACTCTTTTTCAAACTGAAAAGAAAAAAAATAAAAATAAAAAAAGAGATGAAAATGAAAAGCACCGTTCTTCATATAGAAATATGTTCTAATGATTAATAGAACATAAATTTCTGAATTGGTTTTACAAAAGGAGTGGTAGATTTTCACTAAGTCACTCACAGCCTTTCTCTAAGTCCCTCCAGTTCCCACCAAAATCATTCATTCACAAGGGAGCAGACAAAGCCAGAGATGGAGTCTGTGACCTTCTTCTCACAGCAGAGCAAACTGGTTCACAGTTATCTGCAACCCTGGCATTTTTCTTAAAAGTCCCTAAATATCACTGTGACATTGTGTAAAATAATAGAGAGCAAAGCATTGTATGAAATTCCTTGACCCCACACCTGCAAAAACTTATACTTGAAACTCATTTGAAGTTTATCAGCATGATTTTTAAAAATTCCATTTTAATATATTTATTAATAAACTGCATTTATAAATGCATCAATTATTTTTTTCTTATAACAATATAGTATCTCTTAATATCTTTGGGAAATAAATGATAAATTAATCTTTCAAAGTCCCTCTTGTAATATCTTCTGGGAGGAAGGCAAACAATAAAATTTGGTTAATCCAAAGACTTTTCTAATTTATAGAACTACTCATCACAAGTTCCCATCTTGTACTCAGATAACTTCACTTTACCATTATCAGGACTGAAAACCTATCCTAACAGAAATAAATTTAAATAGGGTACTATCTCATAATCATGAACAAGTATTTGACTCCTTTTAAAAAATGGAAAAAACAACCCAATCATTAAAAAAATGCAACTACGTCACAAATGTAGCTTCCACACTTTAAGTACAGTCAAAACCTCAATTAGTGAAATAACAATATTGAACTCAACAGTTTACAAAGGACTTTTATTTTTATTTAGTTTACAAAACGACACAAAAAGGTAGTTACTAGTCCCTTTCATACAGTTAGTAAAAGATATGAGATTAAAAAGCCAGATCTTCTGCCTTCAAAGCCTGAGTTACTCAGATGAAAACACACCATCTCCCTACAATTAATGTTTGAAATGCTTTACAGCATTTTTTTTTAAATAAGACTATTTTTAGAGCAGTTTTAGGTTCACAGCAAAACTGAACAAAAGGTAGAGATTTTCAATACACTTCCTGTCCCCCACATGTGCATACTCTCCCCCATGCTTTATACTTTTAAAGCATAAAAAGAAGCATTTTGAAATTTCATCACAAAAACTCTGAAATAAAATATTATTTTAACTCCCATTTTGCAGGTGAGGAAAGTTAATTTCAGACTACTCATCCTTTCATTCCCAACCTTGTGTTCCTTTATAAAGATAATAGAAACTAATAGGTAAAAACTGTCCAAATGTCCTTCACCTTGCCTAAACCACACATTACCACTCCTGCTACTACTATGGCTCTTCCAAATCCCTCCTACCATTAAATAATTAAAAAGATACTAATCCTAAACCTAATAAAATAACTAATCTACAAGCAAACCATGCTTAGGTCTCAGAGGTTCACCCACTCCTCCTGTCACCCAGTGCTTCCCCAGGGACTTCCTAAATCAATTGCCTTCACACCTCTGGTATACTGTTAACTGCTTGGTACTTTTGTCCTTCATCTTACCCCTTATAAACCCCTCTAACCATAATCGTACTTTTGCTTCAAAGTCAGCCTCGTCAAAGAATGTTTTTAGTCCATACTCATTTGTCAGATGTGCTGAACATCAACTTCATTATCTACCACAATTAAGCTATCATTCTGTCACTCTAAAAATCATGATTATCAAATTCCAAATCCCTGGACTCCTCTCAGCCTCATCTTAGGTGATCTCTCAATAGCCATGCTATTCAATACCATAGCCACTGGCCACAAGTGGTTGTTTAAATGTAAACTTTAATTAACAAACATTAAATAAAGTTAAATATTCACTTCTTCAGTCATGCTAGTACACACTAGGCACACATGGCTGCCATGTTGAACAACACAGACTGTAAAACATTTCTATCATCCCATATTAGACAGGACTACTCTACAGCATAAATACTTACAAACACGCCTCCTTTCTCTTCTCCTGTATATTCCATTACAACACACTCTTCTGGTTCTCTTGCTACTCCTTGACTATTTCTGCCAACTTTTGTTAAGAGTTCCTACTCCTCATAATCCAATCCCTTAATGGTGGCATTCTATAGGATTTGTCTTTCCTCACCCTTCCGCTGGTCTCATTCCACATTTCTCATAAGATCACAACGTCTACACACATATGCTTCAGTCACCATTCATACACTGATGGCTTCCAAATCCCTACCACTGGCTCAGCTTCTCATCTGAATTCCAGATCAGTCCATAAATGTATTTTCAACTACTCAATTAGAATTTTTCAAGACAAACAAAAATATAATATTTTCAAAACTTTCCCCCATAACCCTTGGCTTTTTTAAATACTTTTATTCTTAGTGAAAGAGAGCTCAAATGACATGACTCCTTTGTGCTTAAACATTCAGTGGCTTCATTATAAAGGCCACAATCATTAACTAAATATCTTAAGAGACCTCTAGAATCTGGCCTCAACCTACCTACCTACCTCCCACTATATAATAAATATCTAACAGCATGCCTAAGATGTGTCCCCCAGAGTAGCAGTTGCTGGAGATACAGAGTTGAACAGAGTATAGTCAGTACTTTTAGCAAGCACAGTGTCTGGCAGTAAAGTAAAAGCAAATTTAACAACCTAAAATCTATGAAAATTACCAGCAATAAGGAAAGAAAGAGAAAGAGAAAGAGAGAGAGAGAGAGAGAGAGAGAGAGAGAGAGAGAGAGAGAGAAACTGGAGGGTGGAGGTTGATAAACAATTCCTGGAGGAATGATGCTTGACCTCAGGTTTGAAAAACTTGAGTTAGCTGAGAAGTACAGCTACCATTACAAGATGAGGGAATAGCACAGTGCATAGGATAATGACAAGCAATACTTTGTAAAGTGCACAAAAGGAAGTATGAGAACAAACTGCAGGGGATGATACTAGAGGTGTACACAGGAATGGAACTGTTGAATTTTGCAATAAGCCAAAGAGCAAACCCTTTTTCCTAAAAACCATAGGGAGCTATTAGAGTATTTATAACAAGAAAAAAAAACATCAAATCCGCACTTTGGAAAGTCCAACCAGCAGCAGGGTGGACAACAAACTGAAAGAGAAGTGCTAGAGGCAGGGAAATTTATTTGGAGGCTAATGCAGTTATCTAAGCAAGAACGTAAGATCTGCCTAAATTCAGGCGGAGAAGAGGGTAACAAAAAGGAAATGAAATGATGTTACAGAATACAAAAAATTTGATATCTGACTGAATGAAGAAAATGAGTAAGGGGAGTATATTTCTGTGGTTTTACAAGGTGGTAACAAAGTGTTGTAATTTAGGGGGAAAAATGCAGGGAAGAAAGGTATTTTTAGCGACAAGAAAGATGAATTTGATTTTGGATATGATATGGTTCAGATACCTTTATATAGGAAATTCAAAATAAGTTTATGTATGTCTCCTCCTTGGATATCACACCTTGATGATATCACACCTCATTCTGATTCTTCAGGCATCACATTAAATTTCACTATCTTGGGTAAGTCTTCCCTGGCCACCCAAGACTAGATGAGAAACCCTTCCCATTAGGCTTACACACCACCTAAGTTTTTTCTGCCATGGCAATTATCACACTGTAATAAAAAACACCAGAATGCAGCATCATACACCTCACTAACATTCACCAACCTGAAAGCTCATAAAACTGAGAACCCTTTCTACTTTATTGATCACCTTTCCAATGCCTTACATTTAGAATTAAACTCAATAAATATTTGTTGAATGAAGTGATGAGTAAACTACTGTCAGATCTTCCTTTATATGTTGAATGCTTGTGTCAATATCATACATTAATGTTCCCCAACTCTCCCAGCATCAAAAGTCTCTGAGGGGTCATTTTCTCTTTTTCCTTTTTTAAGACTAAGACTAAGTTCACTGCTACAGAGCAAGAAATAAAAAATTAAATTGTTCTTATGAGAGTAAGAATGAAGAAGCTCTCTCACAATATCAGTATGTGCACTATCCTATCACATAGGCCCTAGACAAAAATTCGTAAGGAAAAAAGACCATCTATGGGACCAAAGATAAAACTATCAAAACAACCAGAGTCATAATTAGTACACTTTAAGAAAACTTATGAAATTAACATGGCCATATTGAAAGATGTATACTACTTACTAAAGAGATAAATTTTCACATCCTCCCTATGAAAGTATCAGATGAAATATAAACTCTGTTTTAGCATTTTGGTAATATCTACAGTCAAATCGCTACAGCCTTGGGGATAAAATGAATCTCCATTAAAAGCATACCTTATAAAAACTGATGTGATAGCCTTCTCCAAAAACAGTTACTAAAGCAATATTACACTTACAAAATTACACACAAAAATGCCAACAAACACAGTTAAGGCTGAGGTTCTGCTTAATTTCATTCCGTAGGGTAAATATATTAGTGTATCTGTACAAGAAGGTTGATAATTCAGTATTCTCTGTATGCTTTCTGACATTTCTGGTCTTCATTTTTCAAATTTATGCACCAAAATAAAGAATGTGTGTAGCAACTATGATAGCTTCCTGCCTAAAGCAAAGTATTTACATGTGTCCTTATAAAGCTATCAGAACAGAGTTTTTGCTGATATATACAAAATGGTATAGCAATAGAAATCTTTTCTGGCACAAACAATATTTTCTGAATATTCCTAAGACATGTAATTTCTGACTAAAAAAAGACAACTAACCTTGAACAAGGTCTTTCTTCTACCTGTATTTAAAGCTTACAATATTTTAAAAATCTGTTCAGACAGTTATGTTTAACTCCATTCATATACACTATATACCTATAAATGATACCAAAAGCAAATTTATACTATCTGGGATGTATCCAAATCAAATACTTGAAAGTTTACTAATACTTTCCTATGACAAGTGAAAGTGCTTACTGAGCTTAGAACACAAAGTTGGCTAGGTGAGGGATCACCCTACAACATGAACTGTACATCTTAGGACACTTAATTTAAATGACCCATTAATTACTTTCTCCCAGTAAACTAAGTCACTTCAGGGGAATGACATTATATTAATAGTTGTAACCCTAGCCTATAGCAAATGGTTTAAGATATAATAACCTCCCAGTAAGTGTTCAGTGAACTCAACACCTTAGGAATTTTTAGGACATTAAAAACATTTTTCATAAGTTACTCCCAACTTATGAAAGTTTGCCTATCATTTGCAAGTTATGCTTTATCTTCAAAGTTTATAGAAATATGCAATTCTTTCAAGATATATTCAGAACCTGCAAAAATGTACACTCCTTGGCATGGTGTCTAACATGCAGTAAATGTCCATTCAGCAAATGTTCATTGTGGGTTCACTGTTGTGGCAGTACTACTAATAATTATTATTCCTCCTCCAATGTGAGAAACCAGCCACAAGAATTCAAATCAGAGTGACTACCTGAAGTGTGATGAATACAATTGAAAAAACAAAAGAAAGAAAGAAAAAAGAAAAAGTCCAATAGGTACATGCAAAGCCATAGATTAAAAAAAACCAAAAACCTAAACACTACCTTAAAGAAAAGTAGGGAATGGATGGATGGTCACTACTAGCTTGAAATAAATAAAACTGGTAATGTCTGATAGTTGTGACCTATGCAAAGGACAATTTTATAGTTCAACTTCACATAATGAAGCAACTTTAATCAAAACAAAACACAAGATAACCTTTCTCTTAAAATTTTAGATAGAATTTCAGCGTTCAAAGCCTAAACTATATAATTACCTGAGAATTACTCCAATCTTAAAATTTCATTTGTTCATTTTGTTCAATCATTTATTTATTCACTTGTTCAAAAAATATTTTTTTAATTTTTACACAGGGCCAGCAATTGTTCATGGTACAGTGATATTGATAAAAGCAAACACAAATCCCTCATAAAGTTTACTCTGGAGGAAGAAATAGGTAATACATTCATATCTCTATATGTAAATACATAAACTATGTGGCATGTTAGATGATGATAGATATAATGGAAGGAAAACAAATAAAGAATAGGGAGGATCAAAGTTCGGAGTGGAAAGTTAAAATTTTTAAACAATGGTCTAGGAAGTCCTCCTTGAAGGATGGCATTTGCGTACATAGCTGAAGGAGGGAAAGAAGACAGAAGAAATAACAGGCAAAGTCCCTGAGGCAGAAGAATGCCTGCAGTGATTCCTCACACAGTCTTTCAAAATTAGTAAAAGTTACTTACTTTCTTGTAAAATTCTGATGCTTTCTCTTCAAACTCTTCTAGTTTTGCTTGATCTATGCAAACATCTAAAATTGCAATGACAGAAAATTTTTAATTGCAGCATTTCTTAGATTCATTATTACTTTAAAAGTTTAGAAAGAAAAAAAAAACCCACAGAAAAGAATTGGAAAAACAGCCAGTAATAAAATAAACAAAATAGGAAAAAAAATTTAATATTGGAATGGAGAAGGCTTTTCTAACCACGATACCAAAAAGCAGACATCACATAAGAAAAGATAAAATCAACTACAATTTTAAACTTCTGTCAGATAACAGGAGAGAGTTCAGTTATAACATACAACACTCAAAGGTTCCTATCATCAATCCACAAATATTCTGAAGGAAGAAAAGAAGATAATATCCAACAAAAGCTAGGAAAACAGGCAACAGTAATGAACAGGAAATTAGGAAAATCAAAACCAAAAATTGCTAAAACATATGAACAGATGTTTTCTTTTCCCCAATTGTATAAACTTTTCAATGATAAATCATAACACAGATTAAATGATCCATAATGCCAAATGTTGGAGTTGGCATGGAAAAACCAACTGTCCTACACAATAGTCAAAGTATAAGTTGGGAACTTTGCTGATGAAAAACTTCACAATATGTACTAAAATTTTAAATACTCATTTTCTTTCACCCAGCAATTCTATTTCTAGGACTTGCCTTTAGGTAGTAATACTCTTTAAAATATTGTTTATGCTAGCAAAAAAACTGGAAATAACTTAAATGCCCATCTATAATGGATGGATTAAATAAGTTATGGTCTATATCCACATGATGGGATACTATGCAAGAGAAGTAATTTATACGAATTTACCACGGTATATCTTATCCTTGCTTTTTTTTAAATAAAATACATAAACATAGTTAATAAAAGATATTACAGAGGAGCTTATAATGAAAAGTAAAAGTCAAGCAACCATTGCATCCAAATTTCAGTCCCATTTCTTAAATGCTTAAATATAGCTCTTTCTATTTTAGGTGATTCTGATGGTTAGCTTCTTAATTCTAAATCAGATATGCACACCATTATTTCTTGATTTACTTACTTAAGACAAGTAAGTAAAGATAAGTTATAGATAAGTTCCTATTATAAAATAAAAAGACAGTGTTCCCTATCCCAATTTTTTATCATTTTACTTACAAAATTGCCTGGCTCCATAGCACTAAATACTTAACCTTGTAATTCCTGTTACACAGACAGTATCTCTCGATTCCCAGGATAATATATCAAATTATCTGTGCTCTATGCATTCCAGCACCTTTCTCTCCTATTGGCCAACCTTGTGTCTCCTCTTGCCTATTCATATAAATACAATCATATTGTTTTCTGTAATAAGTCTTCTGTATTATGTTCATAAGTTTACACTAAACATTTAAAATCAATAAATATAATGAATTTATTAAAACTATATATATGTGCTTCACTTATACAGCCAAGCAGTGTTCAACAATTATGTTTCCTTCTCAATAGTTAATAAGGTTCAAACCTCTCAGCTACTTAAGAAAAAAACATTCCCAATGTGCAGGTAGAAAAAATTTTTTCAGACACTATTCAAAATCATTTCACATTTTAGTTTGTTCATATTTACAGCATGATTTTCTTTCTTTCTGTGTCCCCCCTCCTACTCCTCAGAAATGTCTAACTGCTTCTCTCCTGTGGATAGAAACAACCATTTTCTTTATCAGTGTCACTAATATTATCCAGTTCCTTACTCCATCTACACATTCTTCTTCCTGGACTCTGATACTATGTGAAGAAAAAACAACCTTGCACAGATAGGTAGTTAAAAAGGGGAAGTGTATTTTAATAGTCTTTTCAGATCATTGTGGAAGTTCTTTGATGTTACCCTAAAATTTTTCAAGTGGTACCTTCTCAAATAGTAGTTACATTGTGGAATCACTTATACCAAAGAACTTGTACACTGTTACTTTAAAATCCACTGATCAACGGTGTGCTTTCAATGAATCTTTTGCCTGCAGAATTTGTAACAGCAGGCACTGGTCACTTGGAAAACAGTGGTTTGTTGAGTCATGCAGATCTTCCAAATGCTGACACATCTCTTTATACAATATAAAAATACTGGTTAATACTAATATAGGTTAATATCACCACTGACCTCATCACAAAATTTTGTACTGAGAAGCTGTCGAGTTGACAGCAGCAGATACAAGTTATCCAAAAGTTAAATTTTCACTGTAAAGCTCAAATTCTCTCATTGGCAACAAATTCTGTCATTTTCTTTAAAATTATAGGCTCATTTTTAATAAAATGTGTGCCAAATATTCAAGTTGTAGTAGTCACAGTTCGTATGACAGAAAGTCTTTCAAAGTAAAAACAAAAACAAAACAAACGAACAAACAAACAAAACCAAGCAACCAGTTCTGCTCTGCTGGCAACTCCAACAATTACACAAGTTTTTTATGCATATATCCAATTTGTTCATACAAATATTAAAACAATATATACTCAAGGGTCAATATTTTAAGATATTAACATTTTTAGGACTTTATCAAGGACATGCTTAAGTAAAAAGTGGCTGTTGTTTGTTTTGTTTTACTGAGGGTAAAGAATACAATGACTACCACAGTTTAGTGCCACAGCCTTGATTCATACATAAAGTGTCAGCAGCTTTACCTATTGTTGTTTTGTACCATGAGTGCAAAATATCAATGCAATAAAAAAGGCAAATAATATCTTAGTGTTATTATGAAAATAGTTCGAACAATTAGGACTCCCTAAAAGGATCTCAACTACCCTCAGGAGTCCACAGGCCACACTATGAGAACCACCCTGGAGCTGACCGTGGAGTAATAGACAGTAAGATATTTTCATTGAAATAATAAATACTCACCCACAAATTGACTTAAATCTAAATCTAGTCTTTTTCGATATGTGAAGTCTGGATCCATTCCATCTCTGTGCAATACAATCTGGGATACACACTCATTAATTAATTTGAAGTATTGTTGCCTAAAACCAAAAGAATAAATGTACATTCAATTTACTAGTGTAACTTGATTTCAAAACAGAATATTTCTTTGGCAAGCTTGATTTCAAGTTCAACAACTTATTAATATAGTTTCAGCAGTTCACATAACAGATTTAACATGAGTGAGCATAAATACAATTGTTGTCACTTTCCTTCTGTTGACTTTAAGACTTTTTAAAAAATCTTTTAGAAAATACAGTGTGCTCTAAAGATGATTGTCAGCCGGCCCGTGGCTCACTTGGGAGAGTGTGGTGCTGATAAAGATGATTTTCTTAAAAAAAGTCAGACCCTTAATTATTTGGCAGTAAAAAAGAGATTAAGATGAAGTGAAATGTACTTAAGAGACTTTCACTCTACCACATAAGCCAATACATGTGAAAGAAACAGACAAAAAATATAAAAGGAAAACCGAAGTGATAGATGGCATGGGTACTATTCTAACGAAGTACAGTCCTCCATCCCCCAATCACCCCCTAGGACTTATTTCTCTCCTCAATGACTTTTGGCACACTTCTCTCCAAATCCTCCTCATCAAATATGTGATGGCCGCTCCAGCCACTTAGGCTTTCCTTCCCAGTCCTTGACTGACTTACCTTCTACCTAAAGAAACCACCTGTTAGGCTGAACAAAATTTACTACAGCTTAACATTACCAAAGGTGACTAATAGAGAGTAAAAATGTTCAAGAAATGGTTCTAGGGCACAAATCAAAGCATGAAGGTGCTCTCTATGCTTGCCTCGATTTTCTCAACTTCTTTCAAAGACGTTACGGCCCATCTCCTAGTATTTTAGCCATAATAACCACATTTACACTTAGGTACTTACATTTCACACATACTTATATCTATCACATTTGAAAATTTACATGATACAGTCCTTTTTTACTCTTAATCAATGTTAATCTAATGTTTTAATAATAAAAATTATAATTTTAATAATCATAATTCCAGTAAATTGCTTCTTAATTCTGCAATGCCCAGTTTTGAGTTCATTTATAATGTAGCTGAAATTTTGTGCAAAAACTCTTGGCGGGCAATACTGGCAAAGAATAATGTACTTCTGGGTTTCAGAAAAGAAGACTAAAAAATAATCTCTATGGGCAATATTGGTGAATCAGAAATATGTGAATAATTTAATTAAGGGGTAATCATAAACTGCTATTACCTCACTGATAAAATGCCATTTTTGTTGGAGTATTTTCTCTGTAGTATTTTTTTTTTTTTGTCTTTTTTCCGTGTCCGGCAACGGATCGCAACCCTCAGTGTTGCCCCCGGACCGGACCGGGGACCGGCAACGGGATCGCAAGCCTCGGCGTTGCTCCCGCGCCTCGCTCAGCCAGTGAGCGGGAGCCGGTCTGTATGTGGGATCCGAACCCTCGGACGGGAGCGCCGCCGCGCTTCCCAAGCGGCGCACTATCCAGTGCGCCACCGGGCCGGCCCATTTCTCTGTAGTATTTTTAACAAATATCAGTAATTATCTCTCACGCACATTCAACTTGCATGGTATTTTGCAGATGGTATGCCATTAGTTATTTGATACAGAACTGAATTTGATCTCCACTTTCCAAATGTCTTGCTACATTTTATTTTCCCCCTTTTTCTTGAGAAACAGGGGCTTCCTTTTATGTACATTTTCCAGATGAGTTCAATTTCAGTAAAATTTTCTTTTGTCCCAAAAGTAAAAATAAGAAAAGAATCTAATTTTTCCATCTACTTGTTCTTTTAAATGAGAATATTTTGCATTCTGCATGGAAACAGTTAATCTGTCATTTATGTTTGTTCTCATTAAAAGTATTTTAAAATGTTCATTAAACAAAAAATGTTCGGGTCATCTAAGATTTCTGAAAAGGTAAAATCCAGGTCCATCTTAGGTAGATAAAACCAAAAAATGAAGGTAAAACCAAAAGAACAACATTCACAGAACTGTGTACATCAATAACAGTAAATTTTACTGTATATAAATAAAAGGCTAAATAAAAGTTTTAAAGATGAATGTATCACAAAAATATTATGTTAATGACCACAATTCTGACATAATCTTGTAATGATAGTATAATCTCTTTTTAAGAATAAATAATAAGGACAACAATACTAATAAATAACTTTAAGAGTTTGGGGATATGGGGAAAAAACAGATGGAGCTGTCAAGTACAGCAGTCATTGGAACAACTCTACCTTCATAGCAACCTTTTCTGAAAGCAAGACCAAGGTCCTAAGGCTTAAAGAGCCAAGGAAGGAATCAACACAGATGAACACCAAATTTAAAAGCTGGTTCTCAAAAGATGACCAAAATAGTCATGCCTCACTAACATAACTTTGGAAATGCTACAATTTAATATTTATTTGAGATTCCTGATTCCACTAAAATGATAGAATCACCTGAACATGCTCCAGGACAGTTGAGGTTTTTAATGTTTTGAAGCTAGACACAACCACTTGCCCTTTTGGAGCACAGACAAGGGGATTAGAGTCATAAGTGAGATACAGTCCCTGCAGCTCTAGGGACACACAGTCAAACCACTGAAAGCAAATAACGGTCTTGAATTCTTGAGAACTCAAACACCATCAAACATCCAGAGGTTGACAGGGCCAACCACACATGGATTAAGAAACAGATTTTTATATAGCATTTATAAAGTGGTTAAATAAACTGTTGTATTTCATTTTTAATAAAACATCAAAAATTAGTAAATTAAACAGCAAAACCAGGTTACTAAAGTCATATATTATAATATCAATGGAATTTCGAGCTACAAAGGAAGTTTGATTCATGACCTACACGCATCCTGAAGAACCTAAAGTTTTGGGGGATCGCAACCCTCGGCACAGTGTGGTCTGCACCACGCTCAGCCAGTAAGCGCACTGGCCATCACTATATAGGATCCGAACCCACGGCCTCGGTGCTAACAGCACTGCACTCACCCGAGTGAGCCACGGGGCTGGCCCGAACCTAAAGTTTTAACATGTTGACTCTTATCTCTTGTTAGGTACATCAAAAAAGCATTGAGTTTCTCCATGTGACATCACTCAGAGGACACGGGCTGAGTGAGGCTGTCTAAGAAATTCTTCTACTTGAAATCAAATAGGAAAAGACACACTACCTACAGTATTTGAGAACCGGTATTTGAGTATTTAGCAAAGCTAAAATGGTGGCAATGAAAATGATTTTGTCTTCAAAGACCTCAGCTTCCATCATAAAACAGAAATAAAAGTGGAGGATATAGAAAACATTTATTCAGCATACAGCATGTGCCAGGGATTTGGCTACAAGGAGTGTTACCCATATTGCCACACTTCATCTTCATAACAACCCAGTGAGTTGGGTGCTAATAACCACATACAGCTACATTTTAATGTTGATGAGGTTGAGAAAGGATAAACATTTGTTAAACTCATATGTCTAGGATATAATCAAATTTGAAAAGCCATTTGTATAGCTTTTCTGATACATTAGCAACATTAAATGCCACTGTATTATTAAGGCACTTTCTAGCTATTTAAACACTAATGAAAGCAATGTTTACTACCCTTTCAAGTAACTTAAAAAAGAAACTAATCAACATCATTCCTACTGCCTAAGGAATAACCAGAAAATATTATCCACTACATGAATAACTAGCAATTTGTTGCTAGTCTGTTTTTATTCAGATGAAAAGTTATAACCAAGAATCCACTGGAGCTTAAATGCATTCTATGAATCAATATTATGACAGAAATACAAAATTATTTGCTTTTCCAAATCAAATATCAGGTGAACTGCACAATTAACATGTTTATTAGTGAAAAAACATTAGAATATAACTTCCTCTTACCTTATAAAATGATCATTTCGAATCAGCAGAAGATGCTGAAGAATAGAAATGAAATATCCCTCTGCTCTAGTTTCCTTAACTGTGTTCCACACCATGTTGTAAACATCATATGCTTCAGTAAGTTGATTAAGGAGTATATAGACTTATTTATACTCTACACTGAACAACTGTAATAATATGACATAGAATCTGCTCTGTGTATCTTACCCTAATACAGGTACCTTGTATATTCAACACAAAACACAGATATTGAAGATCAGGGCAAACTCTGGAAATGGTGACTTGACCTGACACTTCCTGACTTCTCTACAGT
This sequence comes from Galeopterus variegatus, assembly GCF_000696425.1. Classification (NCBI taxonomy): domain Eukaryota; kingdom Metazoa; phylum Chordata; class Mammalia; order Dermoptera; family Cynocephalidae; genus Galeopterus; species Galeopterus variegatus. Next base: position 121,411 of record NW_007726276.1, on the reverse strand, counting down.
TAACTACAACCAATCTGCCTCTCCTAAATAAAGATGCTGATGGGAACTAAGGAGGTGGGCAGCTGGTTGTGAATATGGTATAGAGTTCTGAGGGTGCACTGATCAACAAAGCTGGTGCCAAGCACTGTACGTGTCACGGAGAAGCCCCAGTTGAGCACAGGATCTCAGGAAGAGCACAGACATTTGCAGATACGCAGAATTAAGATAGGGCCTGGAGCAGTATGCACCCAAGGCACAGGGAAGGAGAAGCCAGCAGGCTGAGGCTGACCATTCCAAATGCTGGAAAGTACTGGGCAGGAGGGGACATGCCAAACGTGGAAAGAAAAGAAAAAAGAGATTTGTACACATACCACAAGGAGCCAATCCAACAGAATCCATTTGTTAGTAAGACCCATTTACATATTTCATATTCATAAGAAATACACATTAAAACTAGTAAAATGATAATGTTCTTCTGATGCATAAAGGTTTGATTTCATATTGTTTATATAAAAATGAGTTAAATGTTTTAGGGAGTACAACTGGATGTTTTGGATTCAGTAATTTTATATATTATTTGACTAGACTTCAGAACAAAAGGATATTCAAATTCAGCTTTAATATCTTCAAGGCGATGGGAGAACTCAATCAAATCTTCTTCCTTATGCTCATCGAAGACCTTAAGCTGGATATCCAGGCCATCATTCTTAATACGTTTTAAATTCTAGAGATATTAAATAGAAATTATGGTGAAAGATTTTGCTTTTAATTATGTAAAAGAATAAAAACATATAAACAATAAACCAACCATTTAACTTGATTTATAGCATTTAAACATTTAAAGTGTTAAATAATACTCAAATTTTATCATCTATATTTCAAAAACAGATTTTTATACTCAAGACTTTTCCCACAGATAAATTATTCTTGAAGGTAATTTATCTAAATTTCCCCCTACTCAAGTACTCTTCTAATTTAAATATTAATAAGGAGACTGCAGGGCACTTACTGGCAATATCTCTTTCAATCCACAACGCATAAATTCATTTCTGATGTGAAACCTCAAGTCCAAATCATCAGGAGATGTAACAAGGGCATTGATGAGCTGCATACAAGCTACCTACAACAGATTACAAAGTGAGACTTAGACAGGGTTTCCAACATTGACGAAAGATTGACAAAACTGAAACATGAAAGTTTTGTTCTAAGAATTATCAAATACTTTCCCTCACAGGAGAGCCTATTAAAACAATAATATTTAAGTAATATATTTTAGTCAATTATAAATTATAGAAGAAATATAGTTTCAGTGGAGTTTTTTTTATTTCTCATTTATTTGGCAGTTACTGAGATGAAAGAGATGGAGAAACATTAGCCATTGGTATTGCTCCATAAAAAAAATTCACTCATAACTAAAAGTTAAGTTCTTGTCCAATAATATCATTCCACACACATACAAAAGAAATTGAAAACTACAAATATTTATTGGATGGATAATACTTACCTAAAATAGAATAATAAATATTGCTCCATAAAAAAAATTCACTCATAACTAAAAGTTAAGTTCTTGTCCAATAATATCATTCCACACACATACAGAAGAAATTGAAAACTACAAATATTTATTGGATGGATAATACTTACCTAAAATAGAATAATAATTTTCCATTCATCAAGAGAAACACACAGTCCTAAAGACCTCAAGGTCAACAAGGGTCTCGAATCTGGTTAATAGGATTAACCAAAAACTAAATGATAAATACTGTGTAATTAATTTCTAGAAGTTAATTTACCAGGCAATGATTCTCACACTTTGGCAAAAATTCAACATTACTATATGTTATGTTTATTAAGACAGAAATAAATTACATAGCTCACTATTTTTCAGTTCACATTTAACACTCCAACTTTCAACTTCTCCACTTTTCGTTTTTTTAATCCCTGGCTGAAATATACCTTTCATCATCTAAAATCCATATAGTGAAAGCAAAAATATTTCTCTCTAGAGATGCAAAGTATTTCTGGTTGTTGTTGATAATGTTATTTTTCTAAGTCTGCTTTCTAACCAAAGAACTATTGGACTACTGATCAATATGTTTAACTTCATGTTGTTCCCAAAATTGTCTTTTCTCCATTCCTTAAGGCAAGGTTTATATGAATTTAAAATGCCATTTTTGGAGTGAGACACCAACAGGGGTTTCAGTTCCTGCTGGTTGAAATATTTAGTAATTGTTATATTTGATATCTAAGCACTAAAATCTGGCCAGCATGCGGCTGTCAAAATTTAAGACTGTTTAAAGTGAAGTGAGCAGTCAAAAAGGTAATAACGAATAGTGGGACAAATGTCAGCAATGTCATAAACGAGACAATAGAGTAGATACACCATAAACAGAAATATCAACGATATTCAATATGTGGGTTAGAACTGGTCAAAGGAAATCTTAAGAATAGGGCAAATGATCAAAGGAAAATCATCAGGCATAGGAAGAGATTAATAGCAAAATAGAGGAACATGCCATTATCTATGTCATTTAATCAGCAAAGTAGCTTCCTGCCCTTGAAAATAAAGTGAGGAGGTTTCTTCACACGTGAATACATAGCACCTCAATTTCCTCTAGTACACACTTTACTGCTATCTATTACTAAGCTCAACACAAATATGAGAAAAAATAAAAACTTTATGCGTTTTTAGCCTTTGGTTTCTGACTTTTTGGACAAACAAGCTTAAGCACAAAATTCAAGAGACATTAACAGGTGTAATGCCTGAGCTCCATCACCAAGGCCCATTCTATTTTTTTCAATGGCTGCCAGAGCAGATGCTTTCTACATGACTGTCCTGAAGGAATTTAGAAAGTCTAACATACAACAGAAGCAAGTAGTCTTTAGAAAGTTAACTCTTGAGTCAACATGTTCATCCTCAATATAGGGAGAAGTTTTTACAAGTAAAATTATGGCTGTCCTACATTATAAAAACCTATCAGCTTGAGGAGCTAAATCCAGACTGAAAACAAGTACCAGTAAAATACTTAAATAAAAATTCTATCAGAATCTGTGAACAGTTATTATCTGGGTCTGGAAGATATGGTTTAGATTGCTATTCATCTTCCCTACCCCAAAGGAGAAATCATCTATCTGTCTTTGCACAATCAAATTTCACATTTATCAAGTTAAAATGAGTAAGTGATGCTTACAGAGAAATATTTCACCTCCAGTGCAAATAAAAAAACGCCAAAATTTTAAAATTCTCTATACACGTGCACTAATTTAGAATAAAAAAACAGACTATATTATGTAGACAAACACGGAAATAGTAAAGTAATCAACAGATGTAATGTTCTATAATTTTATTTATACTTCTAATTGCATGTTCTATAAATGGTAGATACAATAAGAGAGCAAGTCAGAGTTTGAAGTAACTGCATATACCCTATACAGACTCAGAAATAAATTGCAGGACTCGAGAGGCTATAATTTACATGAACAGGAATACAAAAGAACTTGGATTTTAAAAAAATATTTATTCATATATTACCCAAGACATCATTAATTTCTTCTATATTTTCCCATGAACTTTTTTGAAACTGCTAATATTGCAATTTTCATATGAAATATTAGAGGTAGCTTTAAATTCCTGAGTATAAGCTTCTTAAGGGCAGGACACTATTTCATTCATCTTTGTAGTTTCAGTAGCTGGCTAGCCCAGGGCACAGCAGTCAATTAATAATTACCTTATTATACTGTTTAATTATGAAACTTTGCAGTTACCTTTGAAACATTAGTTAAGTTTATCTTTCTAGTAGTCTATTATAACACATGAGGAAAGTACTATGTAGATTCAGAAAAGTAGCAGTAAATTCTAGATGATGTTAACCACAGTTTACACTTAGATGTGCTCCATATGACAATATCAGTTCACATTATTATTAGTTTACTGTTTCAAACTTATAGATTAATCCTACTGATGCAAATCTCAATAAAAGTAATACTCAAAACAGAGGAATTAAAACAAGTTGGTCCCCAAAAATGGTCCTAAAAATAAACTATTAATACTCTGCATTCTTCACTTTGGTCCTTCATATCTTTACATCCTTCTGGGATGCCCCAAAAATGGTCCTAAAAATAAACTATTAATACTCTGCATTCTTCACTTTGGTCCTTCATTAAATGTGAGAACAATGTATTTGAATTGAATGTAACTTTAGTTAACAATGATGGGGGGGGACTTAAAAAGAAATAATAAACCAAGATACTACTATTCATTACAGGAAGACCTTACTTTGTCTTGGAAAAATAAAATATGAGTGAATTCTGAGCATTTAAGAGATAGGGGGAACAAAATCAACCAAAGCATATAAACTTGGCTAAATCCAGAAAGGCAGTTTAATTTCTGATTTGTTTCAAGATGAGTCCAGTATGGTATTTGTCTGTTTATTGCCCAGTGACAAATTTCAAAGTACAGTGATTAAACTCAATTGAGAATTTTCTCCTACTCTTTTTAATATTTTAATGAACATAAACTACTTATATAATGGGAAAAAAATCTTAATTTTTTAAATTCAAAAAATACTTTTTTTTCTCCTACTTTCTGAGACATGAAAAAATGAGATCCAACCAAATTTTCAAAGATCTCTTATGTAATTGAACTGAATAAAATCCTGAGGTTTTTTTTTTTTTTAAATTAAGAAAAAATTTGATTGTCTTTGCAACAGCCATGAGAATGCAACTCTCAATCTTTGTGGGGAGCATAATCAACAAACAGCCCCTGCTGCTGCCTTCTGAAACCCATTCACAGGTGTTTGAGCTGAAGCCACATTTCTCACAGGCTCCTCCAGCCAATGCCTGCCTGAACACAGTGAGTATACTAAAACAGGCCTGGACACATGGGACTTTGGCTCAAGGATTCCCCGGTGGCCTTGCCAAGCTCTCCTAGAACTGCAGGACAGCCTGAGACACTTTCCCCCAACCTTAGTTCCTTCCCTCTCTCCCTCACCTAGAGTCAGATCTGCACCGAGTTTGACAGCTCTCGCAGCCTCCCCCAGCTCCCTCTCCAGGTCCCCTCACAGACTTTCCCCTTAGTCTCTTACACATCAAACCTCTTGCTTCTCAGAGGACCCACACTAACACAGCCTTATTTCACAAAGCAAGTTTCAACAAGAATATCATTTTCAAATTGTCTGATTCGTGTTACAACTGAAACAATCAAATTTCTTATTTTTCAAGTATTTAACGGAATACTTTCACTTCTTGTTGTTCTCTACATATGACCACCCTCTGCACTTTCACATATTATCATGAAATAAATGTTAAAACCACATGCATGCCAGATACTTGAGTAAGTTTGGAACACAGTTTTCTTCTACAAAGAGTTCCAGAGACACGAAATCTTCGATTACATCCTGGGCTTTTGCTTTTTGAAAAATATATTCCAGAGTAGAGAACTATCTACCATAGGAATTCTAGGAAGACATAACAACCATCTACTGCCCCTTCGACTACTGCATCAATGTTATCACTGTAGCTTAAGAAGGCTAAAGATATAATGTTTATAAGTAGAAGCATTGATAATCTTTGTTCTAGGTCATCTTTTCAAAGGATGTTTGTATAGCAAACAACCTTAGAAGATAGAGACAGTGTGTCTGTCTCCAGAGCAAAGGGCAGGCATGCTTTTACAGCTCATTATGAAAGATTTGGGTTCTCTGAGTTCAAAGTTCCTCTGCTACAGCACAACATGCCATCTCCCACCAGAGAGCTATGACCATGCTTTGATTGCCATGACCTAAACTTTACTAAGAAGTCTGTGGGAATAGCAAAGGATAGCTTTAGCTCCTGCACCTCCTCTACAAAACATCTTTCCACATCTCTGGATGTCTGCTCCATCCCAAATCCCCTAACTGTAGTTTATTCATTCTGTAGAGTGGGTAAAAGTGGCACAGACAAAAAGGATAGGTTAGACTGACACTCCCCCACCCCCCAAACATGGATTAGACTCAATTACTTCCTGAACCAAGAATCGTAAAGCTTATCAGCTGGCTGGGAGGTTATGTTAAAAGCCCCATCACCCTGTATGCCCTTAACTAATGAAAGTCCCAACTGGGGGATCTCAACAACAGCAAACCATACTTTCCTTCCAGGAGCACCACGTATACCTTCTATACATATACATCTTGTGTGGAAGATAGGTATTAACTTGCCTCTCTTCAAAAACACCATGACTTGCACCTTACAGGATGTCATAAGAGACATTCAAGTGTTTACAGAAACACTACCAGTACTTCACGTAGCCCTCAGGTAACTATGAAGATCTCTCCAAACAGGCTAACCTTGGATACTTGGGGGAGCATCCTCGCAGGAAAACCAACATAGTATGTATACCCTGGAGGAAGTGATCCCTAAAACAAGAGTCACCCATTTAGAAAAGGTGGTAAGATATCTGTCCCTGATTTTAGTTAAAGTGATTGATGACACCATATCAGCTCTGAAAGGCACTCAGGTCAGCTTCAACTCACTGGCCAGGGTTGTTATGAATGAAAGAACTGTCCTACATTTCCTCTTTGCTGAACAAGGGGAAGTCTGTGCAATTACTTACACATCATTCTGTATCTGAATAAAAAATTTAAGGAGAAAGCCACCTGGTGTTCTAAGGGAGACCCTGATTGTTTATCGGTTTATGAGATTTGTTCAGCTGACTGGATCTGTGACCTGGAAGGCCTGGCTGGGATCAATTATTCAGGTCAACCTCATCCTGCTGCTTGGAGTCCTGTTAACCAACAGCCTTAATTAAACACTCTATGCGACATACCCTACAAGACAAATTGAACAGATTTCACCACAGCCTATATGGATCAGATCAGAGTAATTGCTGCCCATGACATAAAAGTTTTATTCCCTAAACTCAGGGTTTCTCTCCTAAAACACAATCCACTGCAACTGGCCCCCTTTACATCACGCTATGGGTGTCATGCTATGGAACTGGAGCTGATACAATGCTGATACCAAGGCCACTAATGTCGGTAATAAAGCCCTTTGTCTTCCACCTAGAAGTTCATGTCTTCTGACAAAACCCATAAAACAGTGGCAGACTAACATGTTCACAAGTGGCTGAAAATCTCACGCTCTTATGTTCTTGATACTTCTAGCCCCAAGTCCAAGGGGACTGGACCGTAGGAAAGGAAACATACAGCGTGCTGTCACTGCAGGCCTGAGGACATATACACAGAAGAAAAGACAAATATCGACCCCCAAAACTCTAGGATTCTCACACTTGGATTGCTCTCCTGACAAAAATATACCACAGTTCAATCAGCCCCATGACCAACAGCAATGGTTTCAACAAACTCTTCAGAATCTAGATAATGCTTTTGATACCCTAGCAAAGTATGGCTCTGACAAGAGAAGACAGAAGACGTTCATAGATAGGAAAATAAAAAGAAAAGAAAGAGGAGAGAAATGAAAATAACAGAAAATTGAAGTGTGGCAGAAACTAGAGATTGGTTAACCCACACTTACTACAGCCCTCTTCTACTAGGAACAATCACACACATGAAGACTGGACCATGGGAGGAAGGGTTTGCTTGTCCTAGGGCAGCTGTGGCAGGTCTACTCTCTGTCCCTAGAGTCTATTAGAACACTGCTGTGACGTGGTGTAGCATTTCTTCTTCTCCATTACTTCTAGCTACATACTATTCACACATGGTTCCCTGGGACTACCAGAAAGTCTGAAAATGTTACCCAATAATATTTTCTGCTTAAAATACCTAGAATAGATTATGTTGCTTGCAGCTAAAAACCCTGTCTGATATATTTGAGAAAAGAAAGTAATGTACACTTATTTTAAGTCTGAGATTTATATTAGTACTTTATTTCCCAATAATAAGACTCTCTAAGGCCTGAGAATAACTTTAAATTATTTCTGGTACACAGTTTTTCATGTTCTTACTATATTATATCAAATGGGGGAAAGTATCCTCAGTACTATCATAATCATAGGCAGTCAAATTGTCTTTATTATTATGATCAGACTAGCAAGACAATCTAACTATCCTCCTTTAAAAATTACTTTGTTATATATGTACTTTGCAATAAAAGAATGAGAACTTTTTAATTTTACTGTCTCCTATCTTCTCCAATTTAAAAGCAAACAATTGGTTTCTATTTTGTTTGGTGACAAGCAAGTTTTATTTTTAATTTGGTAATTTGTTAATATCACCCAGACTGGTATATTTTAATAAATGCAAATTATATAAAAATAGAACAGGCACTTAGAGTAATTGCTTTATGGAAAAATTGATAACCATCTAGCTCTAAAATATACTTTTTTTGTGGAAAATTCAGAAACACCAAGAAAAGAAAGTATTTCTAGGTATTACTAAACCGTTGCTTGATAATTTTAAAAGAACAGCATAATCAGCAACACCCAGAAAAGAGAATCTACTTTATGTTTTGGTGTTTTGTTTGTTTGTTTTGCCCACGTTAGCTCTCTGGAATGGTACCTTTTACTCCTAACTTAGGATTGTCACCTGCTACACCTATTTCACACATTAGGCTTAAAAACAATGAGAAAACTTTAAGTAAAAACCCACAACAAAATGGTTGAATAGGGAAAAATAAGAATTTAGAACAATTCTTCCCATTGGCTACTCTTAATCAAGGACATGGAAAATTAACCTAAACATATTAAAATGAGGGGAAAAAATGAATTTAAATGATGCTAAAATGACCTTTCACTTCTTGATAAAAATTAAGCTGTAAGAACTATCAAGTAACTTATTTTAGCGTTTATAAGACATCAAAAATTAACAATATCATTAACTGTAACAGAAAATATAATTACTTACAACTAAGGTAATTTATTTCATAAAAACAAACATAATCAGCCACCTATATATATCTTGGCAATAGTTTCTCAAGAATTTAATCAAATTCATGACATTCACAACTATCAAAGGAAAGTTGCCGCTAGCGACCCCTCTATGCACATAACACTAAATATGGCAAATGAGCAGTAATTAAAAAAAAAAAAAAGACTCTAATAATGAGCTAAGAGGCAGCCATATTCATAGTCCCTGGACCCTCTCCCTAAAGCCCACCCAGTTAAGGATGGCAATCTGTGTGTCCAACAGCATATGTCAAAAAGCACTTAATATGACCCAGCAATTCCACTCCTAGGTATTTAGCCAAGAGACAGGAAAACATGTCCACAGAAAAATTTACACTCAAATATTCATGGAGCATCATTCATAACAGCCAAAAAATGGAAATAACCCAAATGTCTATCAACTGATAAACAAAAGTGTAGTATATCCATACACTGGAATACTACATGGCTGTAAAAAAAAAAATGAAGTACTGATATACTTGGACATAGATGAACAGTGAAACTATTATGCTACATGGAAGAAACCAGTTACAAAGAATCACATATTGCATGACTGCATTTATGTAAAATGTCTGGAATATGCAAATCTCTAGAGACTGAAAGTACATTAGTGGTAGCCTCAAGTTAGAGGGAATCAGGAATTGCAGGTTACAACTAAAGGGTAAGGGCTTTCTTTTGGAGGAGATGAAAACGTTCTAAAATTGATTGTGGTAATTGTTGTACAACTCTGTGAATATACAAAAAATGTTAAATTGTATGCTCTACATTGGTAAGTCATATAATATGTGAGTTTTATCTGAACAAAGTGTTAAAAAAGAAATTACTTCAAAACTATTCCAAATCATTAGATAAATAGAATTTTTCAAAATTTCTTCTGAGTCTTACTATCTTTGATAGTTAGTTATATATAAAATTCCAAATTTTTAATTGATAGTTCTCTTTCTACAGATATTTATGCGCTAAATATAAATTTATCACAACTATAGAGATGTTATTTTTTCCACCATACAGCACCTTTAGCAAAATTAGAATAATTACCCATAAAGGAAATGATTTACTCTACCCCAAAATTTAATCAATGTAGCTTGCCTTCAAGTTCATATTAATCAATTTAATTAGTAGTCAATTAAAAATTAAGATCAGATATATTTACTTAATGTCTGGTAGCCAGAATAAATTTAACATGCCAAATAACCAAGAAACTTTCCAACTAATGAGTCAATCATGTCATTTACCTAGATGAAACTTGGCTTTGTTCTTAATAAGTCATTCCTCAACCCTTCTCTCAGAGTTTAAGACCTCAAGCGATATAATACTGTTGTAAACAAAAAGAAAGGAACCCAGTTTTACAAAGGTATTTTAAACTTTTTATTGTTATAACTGACATAGAAAAGATTCATAGAAAGTTGCAAAAAAAAATGAAAGTAACTGTTCAGCTTTACTAAGTTTCTTTTAAGTTTATTTGCTTTTATTTAGTTTTACAAAGGTATTTTAAACTTTTTATTGTTATAACTGACATAGAAAAGATTCATAGAAAGTTGCAAAAAAAATGAAAGTAACTGTTCAGCTTTACTAAGTTTCTTTTAAGTTTATTTGCTTTTATTAATCTTGTGGTGAATAAAGCCTGGGGCCACATGAAAAAGGAACTAATAAAAGCACTAGATGACAATGGACCAACCAGACAAGGGAAAAACACAAGAAGAGAAAAGAAAAAGAAGAGAGATAGGAAAGAAAAGAAAAGGAGAGAAGGGAACAGGGAGCTGGGAGAGGAGGTGGGAGAGAAGAGACAGAAGGAAAAAGAGACAAAAGGAGAAGGAAGAGTAGGAAAACAAGGGTTGTGTGGATTGCATGTCCCTCCCAAAACTCACTGAAACTTGACCTCCACTGTAACAGTGCTAAGAGGATGGGAAATCTGAATATGGTCTTTGAAAGGTAGGGCCTTTTAAGAGGTGACTGGATCATGAGGACTCTGTCCTCATGAACAGATTAATCCATTCATGGATTGATGGGTTGATGGTTTAGTGGGTTATCATGAATTTGGCGTGGTAGCTTTATAAGGAAAGCACAATTAAAGAGCTCTTGCCTTTCCCACCATGTGATACCCTGCACTGTCACAGGATTCTGTACAGAGCCCCCACCAAGAAGAAGGCTCTCACCAGATGTGCCTCCATTACCGTGGCCCTCCTGCCATCCAAAAATGTAAGAAATAAATTTTGTTTCTTTATAAATTACCCAGTTTCATGTATTCTGTTAAAAACGACAGAAAATGGACCAATTCAGACGATAACGGTACATGAATTAAAAGTCCCTAGCACACCAAGTACCTGAAGGTACAGGGTCTATGTCAGAGATGGAGAACCCACTCCAGACCCCAACTCCAATGCTCTCTGTCTGACAAGCCCAGAATGAGTGAAGAGGGGCTCTTTTCCAATAGTTGGACCCATGCAATAGGGACCGTCTACTCAGATCCTCAATTCTGCCTACTGCTGAAACAAATCACAACAGGGTTCCTCACTAGCCTTTCACAAACACCGTCATCTAAAAAGTCATAATAAATTGATTAGTTTCACAGTTCCTAACATCTTCTGATTTTTCTTCAAATGCCATCTGTTTATTTTTTTAATTTTTAACTTTAATTTTTTAAATTTAAGATTTGGCTCTTCTAGTCCTATCATACCAATAAACAAAATGGCCAAGGTGCCCAGAGCTCTAAAAACAATAAATAAACACCATAACTTTTCATTTTATTAAATGTGAAACAGATTTATGTCATCTATTAGCACATTGATTTCCAAACTTTGTTGCACATTAGAATAACCTTAGGAACTTTTTTTATAACTCCCAATGGCCAGTTCACAACCATGTCAATTAAATTTTAAAAGTCTGGAGGTGAAAATCAGGTATCAGTAATTCTCTTTTAAAAATGCTCAGGTTTGATTAGCAATGATTATAACAATAGTTACACCAATAAAAATCTCTTTTCTCTTTTTTTTTAAAGAAAATTTAAATGAATATTATTCAGTTTAAGTCTAAAGATGACTTTTAGAAGTATATTATTTTTGAAAATATCTATAATATTGAGTTTTTATTATTATGCATGTAAACTCAACTTTTCAGGTATGAAAATTAAAACAATGAGAAGCCATAATTCACATAATGGTAAAACTTCCTAAAAATTATAATTACTGAGGCTAACATAGAATAAACAATTCACAGGCCTATAACCATATCTTTTACAGGGAAATTTAGCAATTCTACTGCTAGAAAAGTAAACTAAGGAATTAATCATGGGTTTGTGCCAAGATGTATCCAGAAGATAAAGTACATAGTACAAACTGGGAATCTATACATTCATTAAAAATGATGCTATAAAAGAATATTAAATAGCATTCAGAGTTTATAACATTATTTACATATAAGCCAGGCACAAACAGTTATAAAATAGTATGTATTATATGTTACTTAAAAATGGATTTTATATACATGAAACTTACTTGCAGTTGAACAGAATTATGACAAAGGCCTTCCACAATACAAGAAAATCTATCAATTCTTCTTTCTTCTCCAGCTGAAGTTAAAGCTTCTAAAACTTCTTCAAGGCTATTGGAAAGTTTTAATCTATTAATTAAATTGCAAGGAGCAAATAACACAAATGCCATAATACAACTCGGTCATCCTACTAAAGGAGTTAATACTCCCAGGCAACCAATAATATTTTATATAAGTAGCTTACTGAGTACCCAGCATGTATCAAGCACTGTTTTAAGTATGTTATGCTTTAATTCATTTATCCCTGACAATAACCCTATGGAGATGTTTATTTATCAAGCATTTATATAATGCTTACTACACAAAAGGCACTATTTGAACCACTTTACAAATTTTAACTCATTTTAAAGTATATAACAAATGTATTAGTTAGGTACTATTATTAACTCATATTATACATTATGACAGTAAAGCAGAAAAAGGTTAAGCAACTTGCCCAAGGTCTCACATCTACTAAATGGCAGAGCATGGATCAGAAACGAGTCTGTGTGGTGAGCACTATATATGTTCTTAAATTTGAGACACATTAGAGTCTGGTTAAGTAAATGAAGTTATCATAGCCAAAAAACACAGTAGTAAGGTATCATTCAAACATAAATTATAATAATCATGCAAGAACTATACTTCTTCCTCTTTTAAAGAATAGTTATTTTAACAGTGCATATCTAGCTATAGAAGCTTACAGCTTGTGAACATAGGCGTGTAGTCCTAAATGTTACTTATGTCATTTGATACCCATTCTAAGTGAAGAAACAATAAAAATAATACAGAAGAGGAGGAAGGAGGAGAAGAAAAAAGAGGAGGAAAAGAAAAAGAGGATAAAAAAAAGAGAAGGAAAAGGATAGAGAGTAAAAAAGGGGCAAAGGAAAAGAAAAGGGAAGGAAGACGGGATAGAAAAAGGGAGGAAGAGCCCAGGAGGAGAGGGGAGGAAGAGAAGGAAAGGGGAGAAGAGAGAGGAAGCAATAAGGAGAAGAAAAGGATGAGGGAAGATGGAAGAAGGAACAAAAGGGGGAGGAGAAGCTCAGAGAGTACCATATTATCAATATATAATTCACTCAGATTTTCACAGTAAAATGTACATAGCCATTTTTAATTGGGAAAGAAAAAGTACTGAAGCTGTATGCCTGGCTTTGCATGCTTGGGACTGAAGCTGGGTATAGCCAAGCCTCCTCTATACATACACACTGTAAACACACATTGAGGATGAAAAGCCACGCTGGAGTGGTGCTTTGACTCTCCAACTAGGGCCATCAAACTGAGCCTGCTGAGTCTACCAGCTCAGGAGGATCTCCACAAGACTAATCTTCACATGAATGCAGGAAGCTTTACTTATAGGGCTCTGCCTACCTTTACATGAGAGCGATATTTCTGTTAGTTCTTTTGTTGTTCAGTTTTTTACATTTTTTTCCATTTTAGTAGGCATTTTAAATAATTTTGAAATGCTTCCTTATAATTACAAACCAAACCTTCTTTAAAAAGGAAAAAAAGGTTTATCTTTATAATTATCTTAATACGCATGTAATGGTCTTTTACTTATAGCCCTAACAAATGCGACTAAGGTCTTTAAAGCTTTAGTATGTACTTTATGATCAATGACTTTGTATCTTCAGCCAGTAAAGTACTACTACATATATCACTTTCTAAATCTGCCTTACAAATAGATTTTCAAATAATAATATGTTTGCTTTCACAAAGGGGATATGCATGACCTACAGATAGAATTCTACCTGGGGAAAAAAAAAAAAATCAGGTAAGAAACAGAACCCATTTGTATATTTCTCAAAGTCTTCATTTAGAATTTTTATTTAGGCTTTTAGTCTAAAACCATTTAAAATAAATATGAAGAAGGAATCAGTATTTTGTAGAAATATTTTAACTCCTAATATATTAAGAGAAACAATTATTATTCGAACATTTTTGTTCAGCCAATAAGAATCTAAAGCAACTGCTAAAATATAGTTCAACATTTAATAAAATTCTACTCTAAAGTAAAAAAGGTAATAAAACATTACATGAATAAAATTGTATTAATATAAAACTAGAGAAAAAAGTTGAGAACACTTACATGCTTTCCTCCCCTACAATGCATACTGCAGAGAGAAGTTTAACCACATCTGTCATCATACTGGGGTGCTTAGGATCCATGGCTTTGGCCAATAAGGAAAGACTCCTCTCTTCACTCATAATCCTTTCCAAGCCATACTATAATATTTTTGAAATAAGAGGTTAAATGTTAGGAGTTGGTTGGGAAAACAGTGCTGTGAAGGAAATGTAGTTATTCAGAAATTTTTATAGGATAATACAGTTTTATACCTAGGAAAGCCTGAAAATATAATGACTGTATAGCACCCTAAAAATCTCATATAAGTATTCACTTTACGTCAAGAACTATGAGAATAAACAAATTACCCCTCAATGGTGATTTTACAACAATATAGCTGATAATTATTAAGATAGGTAAGTGGCCAACTGGAGAAAGCAAGAAACAGTGAAAATATGGGATTTCCCAACATACAAAACAAACAGCTAGATATTGAACCAAATACTGAGGCCATGAGAATCTTTTGCTGGAAGGAAGGTTGGTAAGGGATATATTACCATAAGTAAACACACAGATTCTCACTGTCCAAGAGAAATACAATGTGACCACATGTAACTTCAAGTAACAGGTAAAACTGTTTTCAGTAACATGAATCCATACCTATATATCCAAAATATCATCATTTCAACACGTAAACAATGTAAAGCTGTTTTTTTTTTTTCTTTTTGGCAGCTGGCCAGTACAGAGATCTGAACCCTTGACCTTGGTGTTATCAGCTAATATAAAGCATTTATTGAAGAGATGTATCACTTTTTCTCCCTAAGTATTTGAAATCCAGTTGTATTTCACACTTATAGCACACCTCAATTCCGACTAGCCACATTTCAAGTGCTCAAATGCCACATGTGACTACACAGCGCAGGCCTAGATATTAACACCTAGTTCATAAATAAGAAAAGATAAAGAATGATTTGGGCAGATACCATGTAAAAACTGCCATAATGAGTATATGTATCCTAATCAGAATGGTACTTATCATCAGGAAGACAATGCAGTTGTAAACACATTATATACATGGGATGATTTGGGATATGGATAAAGTTTGTTTGCTACTGCCAGGATGTCACATCCAATTAGAAGATAAGGAGTTGTGTTAATTACATAGTGTTTTGATTTAAGAATGTATATATCTCTAAGGCCCACTTACAATCTATGGAAGATAAGTATCAAAATACAGAGGATAAACAGAAACAATAAAACAGTACTATTTACCTAGCATGCATCTTGAGGACCCTTCTAAAGAATGAGAAATTGGTTGATCAGTTCCCAGTAAGCACTAAAAAAGGACCTTAATACCAATTACAGACCTATGAACTATGGCTTAAACTCAAAACGAGCACTACATATAAGCATAAAACTTGAATCTACAACAAGCTTAGACTCAAATTCTTTGCATATTGTGAAATCCTGTTTTTAAATTTCTTATCTTACATATAGCATTTATGCAAAGTAACCATCACACTGCCGAAATATTTCATTTGCTTTAAATCACTGTCTAAGGAACACAGGAACAACGGAGGAAGTACAAGCAGAAGGGCCAAGGGCCCCAGGCTATGACTTCTGGAGAGATCTCTCAGTCTTGGTGACTGTGGAAAATTTGCAAAGACAGAGCTAAACCAGTCAGGAAATGCTCACTCCTGTGATGCCCTGGGCTGTTTTGTAACTGGAAACAAAGAATAAAAAAACAGGTATTTGGCCAAAAACCACAATATGCTTCGACAACCATTCCAGAAAATTGTTAACAGCTTATAAAGACCCACTTATATCCAGTTCAGAAAGCCAATCAGTCAGTGATTACCAAGTATCAGAGAGGTGGTTCTGTCCTAATAAACCTGAGGATTGAGTAAAGCTTGTCTCCGGCATTTCCTCTTCGTTTCCCACCCACCCAGCTGTCTTTAGCCAGTGCCTGCGCTTCTCCAATCACAATCCTGTGGCTCCTCCTCCATCCACTCAAGGCGACTCAAGCTGAATTCCTCCAAGTGATACTACCTACATTCTCTGGCAAGCCCTCCAGCTCTAAACCATCGTGTGTGAAGGTAGAATGTGAGCATTTCCTGATTTTTCGATTTTGGCCATCATCCTGTGACCCCTAAGTCCATCACAGGCAGCATTCTCTGATTTTGCTAATATAAAAATGTGTAGCACTCATTCTAAGACTAGAACAAGGCCAGGTTACCACTACTCAGTTTCTATAACTAAATATAAAAGTGCTACATACTTGTATAAAATTATTCTCATTTAATTATTTAAAAAACAAAACAAAACAAAAATAAACAAAACTGTTGACTCTGTGTGAGAAATAGTCAACTTACCAGTGCTAGCATTAAAGGACATTTAGTGAAGGCCATTATATGATAGAGAGGTGTGAAAAGTTTTGCGAGGTCTAAGGTTATATCTTTCCTGAATGTCAAGGACCCACTCTGGGTAATATGATAAGCCTGTTCTTAACTGAGGACCAATGCCAGGTTCCATGTGCATTCTACATGAGGCCTATTATTACCTAACAGATGGAATTTCAGGCCACTGAAGACGGTATATTAGGTAGGAGAAGGTGAATATCCTAAATCTTTGTGTGGGATGCCCAACTTCTGAGCCCACATGACATGAATACTGATGCTGAGCAACTACCCATAGTGAGTTAATCTCTGCAGCAGAGAAAACATGGGTAACAGAACTGGCTTCAGGAGCAAGGCACTCTTGCTTTGGGTGCATGCCTGAAATCAACACATAAAAAGTTAACTGACCGAAATGAAGCCTCTGTTCTAATTATCTTCGAATAGATTATCTTTTCCACCTTACTATCTTTTATTTTCCTCCTCCTAGGTAATTAAAATCTTTCATTTTAAAAATACTTTTAGTCCAATTTAGTGTTAAGAAATTCACCTTCATGTGATGCTATTAAATTTGCTCATTATATTAATTACGTAATTAATTACTGGAATCAAATAAGGTACTACATTTTTTTCCTCTTAAAACCTATATTTTCATCATTCAGTGAATTCTAGTAAAAGACTGCACAATAAGATTTAACAAAATTCATACTTGTAGACTTCATCAAATAAAATTTAGGACAACCATCAACCAATTTTCAAAGGAAAAAACCCTTACCAAAATTTTCTAATATTATTAAGTTTAGAGTTCAGACATTTTAATACTAAGTATTGGTAATTTAAATTAACTTTTTATTTTTATTAGCACAGATGATAGCACCAAATACAAATGGCAATATTTTATAGCTCTACATACACAAACTATGAGCAACAAATCTGCTAATATAAGATAATGAATAATATATTAGAATATAAATACATAAAGTTTGCTACTCCAATTCAATCTCAAGCCAAGTAGGAGTATTATCTTCTATATACCACCTCACTTTAACCATGATATTCTTCTCAAATTCAAATTATAATGCACATGCCCTTTTGGTTTGAAAAAATGTCTCTGGGTTTTCTCTACTCTTAGCCTTTCCATCACTATGAAGTTTGCAGTTTCTGTATTCT
Source organism: Galeopterus variegatus (assembly GCF_000696425.1). Taxonomy (NCBI): domain Eukaryota; kingdom Metazoa; phylum Chordata; class Mammalia; order Dermoptera; family Cynocephalidae; genus Galeopterus; species Galeopterus variegatus. The sequence goes on along the minus strand of NW_007726276.1, from coordinate 103,404 downwards.
CACTCTAGAAGGGGCATTCTAAAGCAGTTCTATGTACTCAGTGGAGAAAGACTGCTCCTTATTTGCAGTTTCTTTATTCATTCACTCTTAAAACAGATTATACAAAAAGCTACTTAATATATCTAAAATATAATTCTAAAAACAGAGATGTCAGTACAGAAAGGACTTGTAATTTTTACATCAGATATTTTCCTTGAAAAGCATATCTGATTGGAGAGGGCAAAATGGAAATAATATTTCATTGGTTAAAAATAGAAAACTTTCCAGAAAGTGCTTAAAAATCTATAAACAACTCAATAAGACAAAAATAATTAAAAAATATAAATATTTGTTTCACTTAGTAAAAAGAAACAAAATAAATGTTAATAATTTAAGTACTCTATACTAGTATTTAAGCATTGTAATCCTCTAAGAGTTTATTTTAAAAATAAGGAAAAATATTATAAATTAAAATTAATCAGAAAAATACAGGTAGTTTTGCTAAAAAACAAAAATCATCATACCACCACAGGAAAAATATTCTCCCCTGCTGTCTAACAGCAACTTAAACACCTATCATTACTTCACACATCATGAGACAGATGTGTTTAGATGCTGAAGCTAAAGAAATGGAATGGGATAATGTTAATTTCTGCAATAAACAGTATAAAAGCAAACAAGAAACAGTGTTAGATAAACCTAACTTCAATAAAGACCTTTAAGGATTTCTCCCTTCTAATGTAACCTCTTTAAATATGCAGATTCTACAGATCCTCCATATTATGTTTGGACCCCATATTACTTGGATTAAGCAGCATTGTTCCATTTCTGTAACCTGCTCATATCTGTGTACATTTATTTCATTACTGAGTTTAAATTCCTAGAATGTAACAACTAAGTCTTTCCAATTTGAATCTTTGGTAATAAGTATTACTGCAGACTACATTTAGTAATCATGTATGATTTTAAAGTTGGCTCATGGTAAACTTTTGAAAGTTAAAAGAGAGAGAAAGGGAGGGAAAAAGATGGAAGACAAAAAAAAAAAGAGGGAAGAAAGACAGGGAGGGAGGGAGGAAGGAGAAAGGAGAGAAGGACCGAGAGAGAGAAAATTATGCATGAGAAATAATTAAGCATAATTAAAGGATCCATTCATTCCCAACTCAGAGGGAAGAAAGACAGGGAGGGAGGGAGGAAGGAGAAAGGAGAGAAGGACCGAGAGAGAGAAAATTATGCATGAGAGAAAATTATGCATGAGAAATAATTAAGCATAATTAAAGGATCCATTCATTCCCAACTCTCTCCTGTTGCAAGAGAGTTTACACTAGAATTCAATAGAATTCAATATTTTTTCCACCATGTAATGAAAAGCACATCAGAGCAATACATCATTACTTTAGTGCAAGTGAAATCATATATCACAAAATCTAATTCATATAAGAAGTGGTGATGGACAAATACTAATTACCTATATACATACCTGAGTATTCATCAAGGCCTTTAAACACTGTATAACTTTATGTTGATTCTTCTTTACAACTTTTTCTTGGCTGTATTGACATAAAAGATATCAGTGTTGGAATTATAATTGGATTTACAAGTGTAGCTTAGTTGAAAATAATTATTAGCAATACTTACATTTTTCCACTAATCAGTTTTTCCAAAATATCTAGTAATAGTCCAAGACCCTCATGTCCGAAGCTTTCCACCCAACTGAAAAATGGGGGGAAAAAACTAGTTTACACATTAAGTCAGTATTCTAGTTCGGATGATCACAATAATGCTAAATGCCCACAAGTATTTTACACTTGGTTATATTCATAATCATAATTACAATATAAGAATAACACCATATACAAAAATCATTCATGACTCATAATCTTAACAGTGAAAGGTACAAAGATGGGATAAGAAAATAGCATGCCAAATTCAGATTGCACTGACTTGTGAGAGCTGATTATGCCCATCTCTTCCATGCTCTTTGTTCAGTGATTTCATGATGGTAGCTTGAAATCAGCTGCGGTAAAAGTTTTTACACCACAGAAATTTGCAAATGCTACCAATCAGTGCTTCCCCCACACACCAGAGCTGGCTGTAAAACATTTACCAGCCCACCACTGGATAAGCCTCATTTTGGACTGTTGCTAAGATCAGAAATTAGACAGGTGAGTAAAAAGATCTATAAAGGGAAGACGCAAATCAACAAAGAAAAAGATTACTAATAAAAATTAATCAAAATAATGAAAAGAGATTCTTCAGGAAAATTTCCCAAATCACGAAAATGCATCCCTATAAATGTTAAGAATTCCCTAAATTTCAAAGTTCATTTGCTTAACAAAAAGAGCTCCATCATTATTTCTTAAATGAATATTTCCATCATAACTAAATCACACCTGTTCCATAAACCCATTAATCCAATCATAGCTCTTCATGTAATGAGGACATCAATGCCATTACACAACAGCTTGCCTTGATTATAGAAAAACTACCTTGGTAGAAATGAATATCTTTACTCAGTGGTGCTTTGGAAAACTAGGCCAATAAATAATGATAATAATCTGTCAAAAAAATGGGGGAGAAAAGATATGATGTGTATGTGTATATTTCTTTTAATACATGTGTTGGTATGCATGATTTTATATGTGTGTGTAGTAGTGGAACAATAAAATGTTGAAAACAAAATTGCATTGAATAACCAAAACATTATAAATAAAAACAAGTTTAAGTTGCATACCAGAAAATAATACTATTTTCTTACTTAAATACTATATAACATTTCCAATGAAAAGAGAATAAAAACCAAATACAACATATTTATATAAAAAACACAAATGTTATTTAAAATCCATCTTCTTCATTTGAACACTTCTGTGAACACAGCTTAACGACCTATAAATGTTCAGAATTTCTGATTTTACAAAGAAAGGAAAGCAAGAAATTTGTTATGTATATTGGCAGTGTCTAGTCAGACTATTTTACTCATCTCCTCTTTGTCCAGTGAAAACAATAAAATAACTAATTTAAGAATACACTTAAACAGGAAAGATACACCCCTAGAAAAGATCAAAGATTGCTATTATAGTGAAAATGAGAAAAAAAGTTAAATAGAACGTGCTGTTTTCAAACCAGGATGCTACTTCAAAAGTGAAGGGTTTACTCTCCACTATCAGCAACAGATTACCTGTAGGCATTTCAAATCTTGCTTTCATGTTTCATGAAAACACCCACAGCAACTCGTTTAACTGTTCACCTTGTTGACATCCTATTCTGTATTTATTCTTACTTCACATGCAGCAGGGAAGCTTGAAATCAAACATACGAAGAGTAATTTGAGAGTCTTACTTGAGCTGGTAAGGAGATGCATGGAGAGAGTATCCCTTCATCAGGCCCTCCTTGTGTTAGCACTTCACAGTGGGCCTTCAATATTTCTTTAAAGTGAATTTTCAACAATCTCTACATTCAAAAGTATATTCATAAAGATATTCTAAAGCTAATATAAATGATTTAGGATTATTCATATAGCTGTCACTTTCAATCACTGTGGAGAATAAATGATTTTACTGTTCATAAAACTGCCTTACACTAAAATATACAAAGTAATTTTAAATCATGTTAATATAACAAAAAGACTTTGTTGCACTTAATATGCTCATGTTGTGACCCACTATAAAATTCAGAAAGCATACCAATCCATGTAAATCAGTAAGTTCTCTGCTCTGAGTAATGAATTATAGAATTAATTATAGATATAGAATTATCACTCCTATCACAACATTTATAACTAGAATAGTGATACCCACAGAAGGCCTCAAATCAACTATTTGTAGGGCCACTAGATAATGCTCTTCTAGACTATAGAATATGAATCATTAAAATTTATGCACACTTATGTATATTATGTATTAATTAATTCTCTATAAAACAAAACTTATTAAAATTGCAAGAAACATTATACCAAATCACTTTACATTACACTCTTTTAATTCATTGTGGGAATTCATTTCTCAACAACAATAAAATCAGAGAGGTGGACAACAGCCTTCTGAAAAGCAGGTCACACTGTACATTTCATAAGATATATCAAAAACCAGAATAGTGGGATAGGGTGCAGAGAGAAGAAACTAAGACGCTTTATAACCAAAGAAACAATATAATATTTAAACATAAAAAGAAAGCTGATGAAAGTACTTTTTGAAAAGGTAACGTAATATATATTTTTTTTTGTCTTTTTTTTTTGTGACCGGCCGCACCACACTCAGCCAGTGAGTGCACCGGCCATCCCTATATAGGATCCGAACCCGTGGCGGGAGTGCCACTGCACTCCCAGCGCCGCACTCTCCCGAGTGCACCACGGGGTCAGCCCAGTAACGTAATATTAAAACACAAATTGAATATGCATAAAAAGTCTCCCTGTTTTCTTAAAAATTTGCAAGGCCAACATATTGTTGTATTAACAAGTCATCATTAACAAATCCACGCTCTCAGTGTTTCACCCCTACTATTTTCGGCAATATTTTAAGGACGGGGCACAAACATCGCTTCCTATCTCTTCTGGAAAAGATGTTCAAGATAAAAAGTGATATTGAATACGTAGGTCTGCGGTCTTGACAGAGGTTTATTGAAGTCCATAGCTTTCTACAAAAGTGAAAAATTTCTCATCATCAGTATAAGAAGCAATCTGGAAAAAAAAATTATCAACTGATCTATAAATGATCAATCTTCAGGAAACAAAATCTGTACTATTTGTTCTGTGCCTGTCAGCACAGCACAATCAGGAATTATGTGGTTTAACTAAAAACCGCATTCATGGATGAATAAGCACTGTGCAAATGTTTCTTCTTCATGAATAGAAATGACATAGAGATCAGTACGGCATTTGTATTGGAATAAATTGCTTTAAAACATCAGAAAGTGATGTGCTAAATACTAAGCACAAAATCTACCTCTTAAAATTCTGTAATAGGAAATACCATACTCTTCTAATAACATCAAAGAAAACTTCTCAATATTACCACTTAGCACTTCCTAGTAGGGGTTTCAATGTAGGATAAAAGAAGAGGTGAAGAGGTAATAAACTAAAAAAGGGGGGTAGGGGGATGGGGGGAAGACAGGTCTCTAGAATTACAATGTTCCAACAGCTTAGGTTTTGAAATTCAGTTGTTTCCAGAGACAGAGGATGAACTCAAAAGTGTGTAAAATGGTTTCTGGCATATTGTTGGCTTTAGGAAATAAACAGTCACCTCACTGAGCAGCAGAGGCAATAATCAGGTCTCAGATTTACCTCTTGGTCAAAAGTAACAAAGCACTATCAAGTATGTTTCCCACAGACTGACCCTCCCACGCTTACTCAGTTTTATTTAAAGTTATTACCTCTCTTCCCAGATGTATTCTTAGGAAGGGAAAGATGCATTTGTCTTTCCCTTATCAGCGCTGGAACAAACCTACCAAAATCATAAGAGCAACCTGACCTGACAAATACTCCTTGAGGATAGGGACCATTTCTTATTTGTCTTATTTGTTCCAGCACCTGGGATAGACTAGACGCTCAACAAATGGTTTTAGAATGAAACTGAATCCCCTTCCATTGTTATACATAAAAAGGGGGACATGCAGAGAGAGGTTAAGGTCACTTAGAAATAGCATGTAGGTCTGCTGATACCAAGGCTTATGGCCTTATTTTATATATGTAAAAAAAAAGACACAAAGAGATGACATGTACTATGCCTGTCTCAACCTTTATGTTAGAAACATCAATTCTGATTTCAGAACCAGTACCTATCCACACTGAACCAAGAATGATGAATCTGAAGCTTCTGTCCTACATCACACTTTAGGATGCTGCTCAAAGAGTAAATCTTCATTATTACTAAAACTCAAGTGTTCATTAAGCAAGTCAGTCAGCCTTTATTAAGGGTTCACTGTGTTCTTGATAATGCACTAGGCATGAGAAATACAAAACTGGAAAAAATACATTCTCTGCCCTTGAAAAGATCACAAACTAGTGGTTGAAACAAATGTTGAACAAAATTATTTCCCATGGTGCTATGGGAACAGAAGCTACAGTATCTACCTCTCTTGGGAACTTCAAAGCAGCTGATATTTGACCTGAGTCTTGAAGGTTAAGTCACAGAAAGGAAGAAAGGTTTCTAAGCAGGAGAGAATACACACAAAGACATTAACAATAAAAGATATGGCCTGTGCTGAGCACCACAGGTAGCTGTATGGGAGATAAAACCAAACAGGTAGGAAAGGGCTTGATCTTGAAAAACCTTATATACAAAGCCATGGACAATGGAAAGCCATTAAAAGACTAGGCTTGGGTGGTAGGCAGAGTAATCCCACCCTTGCTCAAATAAAAGGTGTGCACATCCTAACCTCAGAATCTATGAATAATTCCCCACATAGCAATGGGGGAATTATGGTTGCAGATGGAATTCAGGTGGCTAATCAGATGGTCTTAAAATAGGGAGATTACCCTAGATTATCCAGGTGGGTCCATCGTAAATCACATGAATCTTAAAAGCTGAAACCTTTTCTCAGCTGAGTTAGAGGGACAGATGAAAGAAGGGAGAAAGATTCAAAGCATTAGAGGAACTCAACCCACTTTACTCGTCTTGAAGATGGAGGAGGGGGAATAAAGTGAAACATAGGTGGACTCTAAAAGCTGGAAATGACCCTCAACTGACATCTAGGAAGAAAATAGGGGTCCCAATCACAGAACTGGAAGGAACTGGGTTCTGACAACAACCCAAATGAACAAGGAAAAAGAGTCTCCTAATTCATAAATACAGGATGTCTATTTAGATCTTCTTTGACTTCTTTCATTATTATTTTGTAGTTCTTAGCATAAAAGTCCTGTAATTTGTTAAAATAGTATTTTTATGAGCAACTATCAATGGTGTTTTTTTATTTCATTTTCCACACGTTTGTTGCTGTTACACAGAAATACAGTTGATTTTTGCATGTTAATCTTGAATCCTGCAACCTTGCTGAACCCACTGATAAATGAGGAGCTTTGGGTAGAGTTCTTGAGATTGTCTACGTAAATAATCAAGTCATTTGCAAGTAGGGACAGTTTTATTTCTTCCCTTCTGGTTTGTATGCTTTCATTTCTTTTCTTGCCTCATGCTCTGGATAAAACTTTCAGCACTGTGTTGATTGAATAAGAGTGGTGAGAGTAGAAATACTTGCCTTGCTCTCAACCTTAGAGAAAAAGCACTCAATCTTTCATCATTAAATATTAGCTACAGAATTTCTGTAGATCTTTAACAAGTTGAGAAAGTTCCCCCTCTGTATTAGTTTCCTAGGGCTGCCACAACAAAAGTACGAAAAAGTCGGTTGCTTAAAAAAAGAAATATATTCTCTCACAGTTCTAGAGGCTAGTTATTGAAAATCAAGATGTTAGCAGGGCCATGTTCCCTCTGAGACTCTGGGTAGAATCCTTCCTTGCCCATTCCTAGCTTCTGGTGGAAGATGTCAATCTTTGCTTCTCCTGTTCCATTACATGGGACTCTGTGTCTCTTTGCTCTTCCTATAAGGACACGAGTCATTTTGGATCAAGAGTCCACCATACTCCCCTATGACCTCTTCTTAATTACATGCAATGACCCTATTTAAAAAAAATAAAAATAAAAAGGCCACATTCTGAGGGGTGTGGGGTTTGGAACCTAAACATATCTTTCTGGGGGCACAATTCAACCCATAACACCCTCTATTCCTACTGTTTTTGAGACTTCTCATCATGAACAGCTGTTGAGTTTTGTCAAATGCTTTTTCTGCATCGATTCATATGGCCATGTGATTTTTTTTTTTTTTTAGCTTGTTGATATACTGCATTACATAAAGATTTCTATGTCTATATTCATGATGGACATTGATCTGTAAGTCTGGGGGATTTTTTGGGTTTTGTTCTGTTTTATTTTGGTACTGTTTTTGATTTTGCTTTCAGGTAATACCAGCTTCATAAAATAAATTGTGAATTTTTTGAAAGAGACTGGGTAGAACTTGCATTAATTCTTCTTTAAATGTGTGGTAAAATTCTCTAGTAAAATCATCTACACCTGAAGGTCTTTTGGGGCAGTTTTGAATCAGTAACTTAATTTCCTTAATAGAGGACCATCCAAATTTTCTATTTCATATTGAGTACTTTGTTGTAGTTTGTGCTTTTCAAAGTGGTCTTTTCATGTAAGTTGTCCAATTTGTATGTTTAAAATTGTTCATAGTATTCTCTTATTACCCTGTTGATGTCTTCTGGGTCTGTAGTACAATCCTATTTAATTCATGATATTAGGACTTTGGCTTCTTTTTTTCTTTATCAATATTACTACAGCTTTGTCAATTTTATTAATCTTTTCAAACAACGAGTTTCATTGATTTCTTCTATTATTTTTCTATTTTCAACTTAATTTCTGCTCTTTATTTTTTTTATCTTTTTTCCCCTCTTCCTTCTGCTTGCTTTGTGTTTATTTTACTCCTTTTTTTCTGAGATTCTTGAGTTTGGATTATTGATTGGAGACACTTTCTCTCTTCTAATAAATGCTTTTAGGGTAGTAACAAAGATCGATTTGAGCCTTTTCCTCTTTTCTAATGCACTTAATGTTATAAATTTCCCTCTTGGCGCTGCTTTAGATGAGTTCCACAAATTTCAAAATGCTGTATTTTCACTAAGTTCAGTGTATATTTTATGTCCCTTAAGACTTCTTTGACCCACAAATTATTTAGAACTGTATTGTTTAGTTTCTAAGTGTTTGGAGACCTTCCTGTTATCTTATTGATTTCTAGTTCAATTCCCTTCTGGTAAGAAAACTCATTCAGTATGATTTCAGTTCTTTTAAATTTGATGAAGTTGTTTTATGGCCTAGAATATGGTTTATCTTAATATATGTTCTGTGGGCATATTAAAAGAATGGGTATCTGTTACTGTTGAGTTGGGTGCTCTGTAAATATCGATTACATCTTTTTGCATAATGGTGTTCCTTGAATTCTCCTATATCTTTACTGATGTGCCATCTGGTTGTTCTATTAGCTGTTATAAGAGAGTTGTGCAATCTTTAAATCTAATTATCTAATCCCTCTCCCTTCCTCTCTCCCTGTCACACTCAACCCCCATATACTAGGAAGAAAAATAAAATCAAATAAAAGTTATCCATACCCAATGGGAACATAAAGACAGGATGAGAACCAATCATGTGATATTACCTCATACTCTACACTGTTGTTATACATCTTCTCTTTTGATTCCCAGACTCATGAAAGCACTTGCTTTCGTGAACCCTGAGAGCTACATGTTGCTTCTTTCTCTGAATGATTTCCTAAGCATGAATTCTGGCTTACTAGAACTACTGGTATTTATTTGCTCCCCAGCCTGGCCTTAACCTTGGGGTCACTTTTCTCTCATTTGCCAGATCAGAATTGTCCTGACCTATGCAGCCAAGGAAAAGCTCACACCAAAGTTCTTTTTGTCATCTTCATGTCTGTGCACTCTTCTCCTTTCCCTCCAGTGCAGTCTATATCGGTCTATGTTACATCCCTGAGACCTCTAGGCTTCTCTAGAATCAGAACTGAACATAAGAGGGCTATTGGCTTCTAAGGTACACTACCCTTTTTCAAACAGAATGGCAATGGCTCCACTTTTATCTTTCAGATATTGGTGGGGGGCGGGGTTTGATGTGCAAGACACTCCATTTTTACAAAAAGGGTTCTTGCACAAACAGAATTTAAAAACCATTTCTCTATATTAGTATTTGTTTATATTCCCCAACCTCAAATGGCCCTCAAGGTTGCTTTCAGATATTTTTACTCAAATCCAATTTCCTTCAGTCCCTTTTCAAAACCCATGAGCACTTCCAAAAACTATCCTTATCTCTGCCCATTCTTAAAACATGACTTTGCTTACTTACTGAGAATAATTAAGCTAGGCAGTTTTAACTGACTTAACTTTCTTCTTTGTCAAAGAAATCAGTTTTCTTCTATCTTACTTGATCTCCATGCCCAAAGAAACATGTTTGCCTCCTTTTTTTGAGATTTTTAACCCCAAACCATCAGTCTAATCCCAGAACCTAGTTCCCTCTTTTACCTTTAATCTTTTTCTCCCATGACTCTTTTTCCGCAAACCTTTCAACCAGACCCACCCTCTCACCCAAACCTCCCTCAATTCCGCTTCCCTTCCAGCTACTAATTCATCTATTTCCTTTTTATCACCACCAAACAAGTGACCAGTGTGGGGTACATTCACTACACCCCCTTCCTCACTAGACACTCACTTCGTAAGCCTTCAGAGATTTGGTTACCTCCCACATTGGCCCTCTCCAAGAAGTGCTCTTATAAAGGACCATCAGGGACCTCCTAATCTCCAAGCCTTTTCTCAATGTTCATCCACCAATCTCCTAAAGCAAGATACTGTTTTATTTTCCTATTTGAACCATCCTGTCCCTAGACAATTCCACTTGCTTTTGGTCTCCACACTTTCTGATGAGACATCCACTGTTGTTCGAATTGGTTTTCTGCTGTAAGTGTCATTTCTCACTGCCTTCAAGATGTTTTGCTCTGTCTTTAGTTTTCAGAAATATGACTATAATGTGTCTGTGTGTGAATTTCTTTGGGGTTATCCTGTCTGTGTTTCATTCAGTTTTTGAATCTATATGTTTATGTCTCTTGCCAAATTTGGGAGCTATTCTGTCATTGTTTATTCATGCACTTTTTTCCCCCCTCTTTTTCCTCTGCTCCCAGGACTCCAATGACAAAAATATTAGATTTTTGGTTGTAGTCCCACAGGTCCCTGAGATTCTGTTTTTCCTCCACAATCGATTTTCTCCCTGTTGTTCAGATTAGGTAATATTTATTATGCTACATTCCAGTTCACTAATTCTTTCCTTTCATCCTTACATTTTGCTATTGAGGCCCTCCTGTAAGTTTTTGATTTCAGTTGCTATAGTTTTCACTTCTAAAATTTCCATTTGATTCTTTAAAAGAAGAAATAAAGTTTCTTCTATTTCTTTGCTGAGACTATTTTTTCTTTTGTTTTGGCATATTCACAATTGCTCATTACAGCACTTTTATGATAGCTGCTTTAAAGATTCTTGTCAAATAACTATAGCATCTGTCATCTCACTGTTGGCATCTATTAACTGTCGTTTTTTCCATTCAATTTGAGATCTTCCTGCTTTTTGTCTGACAGGTCTGGAACTTTTGGGTATCAAGTTACGAGCCTCTGGATCCTATTTGAACATCTTACTTCATACAGCTTCCTGTGACATAGCTCCAGTGGAAGAAGAGGAAGCACCTCATTACTGCCAGATGAGAACAGAAGTCCAAGTTCCCCACCTGGCCTCCACTGACACCTGAGGAGAGACACGACTGCTTGACATGGGTGGGAGTTTGGGTTCCTCAATAGGCCTCCAGTAATCCTCTCTGGTGGGAAGGAGTAGAATTGCCTTGTTACGCTCACCATGTAACTGGCAGCATGGAAGTGGGCTGGGGGTTGTTATCCCCAGCCTCTCCTGACACCACACCAGTGGAAAGGGAGAAGAGTGCCTCATTACTGCCATCTGGGAGTAGAATTCCAGGCTCCCCACTTTGCTTTTTAATGGTGTGGGTGGGAAAGGGCTGCAGTTTTCTTCTGTAGTATTTGGCAGGCAGAGCGATTATTGTCAAAGTTTCCTATCTTGCTGGCTGCTGCTTTTGTGGTCCTTTGGTTTCAGAGAACAGGCATTTGATGGGGCATTTTTGGTCTGTGACCACCGATGTTTCTGGGTTGCTAACTTCTTCCCCTTCAAATCTGGCAAAAAGGCAAAAAGAAAACCCAGCGAACTCACCACCATGTCAAGCCTTGGCTCTCAAGGTTCCTAGCCTGTCTGCCTTCTTACATTCATTTCATATGTAATGCCCAGGTTGTTTATTTGTGCTAAGGAGGAGGAAGAGGAAAAAATACATTTGCTTCCCAGAAACACAAGTCTGAAACATCCACTCCTAAGGTGTGAGAATAGGCAGAAGTTCTCACCAAGGCACTTGAGAAAAGACAGGAGAACCAATTAAAACTGCTATACCTAATCCAAATCCTAGGACATTCCAAATCCTAAGGAAAGCGAAAGTTTCAAAAGAGAGAAAAGTTAAGAGTCAAGTGCTGAAATGAGGTCAAATAAGATCAGGGCTAAAAAGAACTATAAAGAAATGAATTCGGGCCGGCCCAGTGGCGCACTGGAGAGTGCACCGCTTGGGAGTGCGGCGGCGCTCCCGCCGAGGGTTCGGATCCCATGTGGAGACCGGTTCCCGCTCACTGGCTGAGCGTGGTGCGGGCGCAACACCGAGGGTTGCGATCCCGTTACCGGTCAGTAAAAAAGACAAAAAGGGAAGAAAAAAGAAAAAAAAAAAAAGAAATGAATTCAAGAGTGAAATACTGATTGCATAAGAATTAATGGAGAAAAGGAGTAGTGAGAACAAAGAAATAAACATAACAGGGGATAAAGAATTGATTGGAGAAATCTGAAGCAAGAGTGAGATGAGGCCAATAAACAATTAAAATAATGTATAATAAACAGTATGACAAAAATAAGCAAAGGAAGCTAAAGGAGCGAGGAAGGTGGCTACCTAACCCAGCCAGGGGATAGAGACAAATCCCAACTAAAAAAAACTATGCCTCCCATCGTCAGGTAGAAAGATGTTCACACAAGTTGAAAAAGCAGAAATGGCAGATGAGGCATATTCTATTCTTACTCAAAATTGTGTTTTTGTTCACGTATAGGAAATGCGTGCATGTGTACATAGCTACACAAACAAACTCTTAATCTTTCTCTGCCTGGAACGCTCAGTCACCTGCTGTTTTCCATTCCACATGTAAAACACTAACATCTATGGCATAATGAACCCTCAGGGCTAATTTTCTACTCTCTAATACATCCACAGCTCCCACCAAGAAGCAGTTGAGTTTGTTTCCAAATCCATTCTTGCCATTTGTACTCATTATTAAATTATATAATTTAATTATTATTACATAAACAGATAACATATCATTGAGACAAGAGTTGCTGTTTCTATGAAAACGAAGCCTAATGCTTTGGAAAAGCTAAAAAAATTATTTTAAAAATTGCTATAGAAGTAAATGGGGGCACAACTATAAATTAAAGGGAGATAGTACCAAAAAAAAATTGTTTTTTAAAGAAGAAGAATTCTGCACTCAGAGTACTTCATAAGAGCCTCTAAGTTCCTTCTTCACTTTAAAACATCAATACCAGGAAGACATCGCATTATACGTGTGGGTTACTCAACCAGCCTTTGCCTATTCCCAGAAAAGATCTGGACTCCACATGACTCTAGAGAAAAAAAATTTTTGTTTTGAATTTTTAAAAAATGTTTAGGGCATATTAGAATCATTTATTTTTATGATTCCATCCTTTAACCCACTTTTTCAAATAACCAACTAGTAGCATTATACAGTAGGACTTCCTCTGTACACACAAGTACACACACAGTCTCTCTCCCCCAAAAAGTCTTTTTAAGTAGGTAATATTAAAATTTTTTCTTCATTTTGCTTTTGTGTATTATTTTCTATAATGAACTCATTTTTTTGTAATAAGAAAAATATTTATTTTTAATTACCCAAAAGTATAATCTTACATGAATGCCTAGGGAAATACAGATACATTTCACTAAAAATCAACATTAGAGGCTTCTTAAAAGGGGGAAAAAGATACATCACTACTCACATGTGACAAACTAACAAATTTCATACCTTAAACTTAGAAGGTCAGTTTTAATATTGTATAATATCCCAATCCAATTTACATTCCTCTGTCACAGTAATATATCACCAATGCTGAATATAATTATAGCTTATTTTAAGCATTAGTTTTCACCTACCCTTAGCAAGGTGATTAAATACTTAAAATGAACAGTGCTTGGGGGAAGTACAAAGCCATTAGCATGTCCTATAGGGCAAAACAAACATATACCCACATCCCATTCAATGGCCAACCCACAAAAATTACACTAAATTACAGAGCAGGAATTCAGAAACTAAAAAAGTTGATTGTAAAATCAACCAAACTTCAAAATATAACCACTAATATGTATATTTTCTGCAAATTGACTTTTTAAAAAATATATATAAATTTAAAAGTAGTCATTTATTCCCACTTCTAATATTAGATAAAATAGTAGAGTAACAAACTTAACAGTCCCTTCTCTAGTCACTTTTTAGCTATAATGTATTAAAGAGCATAAAATATCTAAAGAGCTCCAAATAAAATGAAAAGAAAACCAAACTAACAGCAATAATGAAAAACAAAGCACAAAAGACAAGAGTTCTAGATCTTTAGATGAAAGGATAGTAAGAGAACTATGGATTTAAAATAACATATACCAGTATGTACTCTAATCAAAACTTAAATCCATTATCAAAAGAAATAAATTGTAGAAAAGTAAATATTCAGTTTGAAATGCACTAAATAATAGTAGGTTTCTTAGTATTAGATCAAACATCATTTGTTCAGGAAAGCATTAACCAAATTATTTATTTCAAATAAAGATTAATTTGACAACCAATATATGAGGAAATAAAATTATGGTCACATTTCAGGCCTTCCACCATCTGCTCCCACTTGCCACTACTGCCCAATACTAGTCAGATCAGTGCTAATCATTAAGTCTGTAATCTGTGTCTTCACTCACAATGCTCCCCTCCACAGAACTGCCACCCACGTAACAACCAAAACAATTTCCTCTTTCAAGGGCCAATTCCAGTTTCCTTCTTCTTTGAACTCTCACTAATTTAAGTTTCTCTATTTGCTCACTGGGTTCCATTCACTTAACCCCAGACAGCCCTCCAGTTAGTGTCCATTTCTCTCTTTCCTTTTATAGCAAAAGGTCTCATATGATTTCATCAGAGGCATAGTCAGACTTCTTTGCCATCGATTCGATCTCACTTCAGTCTGGCTCTGCCACCAAGGCTCCAAAGACTGCTTTTGCCAACAACCCTCGACTTGCCATTTCCAACAGTATATTGTCTTGCCCCACATCTCAATAGCATGCTGTGTGGTTTGCCACTCCTTTCTTTTGAAATGCTCTTTCTTTCTTGGGTTAAGAAATTAGCCTTTCTGGGTTCTCCTCCTCCCTAGTTCTGGCTCCCCCTCCCTTTTCTAGGTCATGTATTTCTGGACCCTTTCTGGACCTGGAGTCCCTCAGAGCTTGTTCTGGGCACTCTTCTATATCTTTACTCCCCACCTCACACACTTGTGCCAGCATAGGGATCTCATCCATTCCCAGGGTTGTGTGTACAACACATATATAAAGAACAGATAAATATCTCCATTACACGTTTCTCCAGTGAGTTCCAGACTTACATAACAGGGATTTTCCAAACGTTCATGGAAAGATTCATATTATCTTTTAATTCTATTTTTCCACAAGCTTTCTGAAGTACATCCTTGTATCTAGCTGCTTGCTTCATGTCTCAAACTGTGAAACTCTCGACATATCAAACTTAACATGTTTAAAAGGGATATTTTGATTTTCTTCTCAAAAATTCATCCAATTATTAACAAATAACCTCCTCCATCCCAGTAATGGTGCTACTATCTACCACTTTGCTCATGTCAAACAACTATGTGTCATTCTTGATTCCTCCTTCTCATTCACACCCCACATCCAATCCACCAAGAGGTCTACCTCCAATCAGGTGGACCAGTTTCTACCTCCAATCTATCTGCAGAATCTACCCACCCCCAACCCCACCACTGCTACAATCCCTACCCAAGCTGCCCTCATCATTCC
Organism: Galeopterus variegatus; assembly: GCF_000696425.1. NCBI lineage: Eukaryota > Metazoa > Chordata > Mammalia > Dermoptera > Cynocephalidae > Galeopterus > Galeopterus variegatus. The sequence continues at coordinate 87,663 of NW_007726276.1, read as the reverse complement.
TGCGACTACCACCAGAGCCTCCTGTCTCACCTCCTTGCCCACCCTCTCCTCCCTCAATCCATTCTTCCCGCAGTAGCAACAGCAGGGATTCTTTTAAAAAGATAAATCAGAGTATCTCATCTCCTACTTGAAACTCTTCAGCAGCCTCCTACTTATTTAGAATAAAATTTCAATCTCCCTACCATGACCATTAAGGTCCCTCATGTCCTGGCCACTGCCAACCTTCTGATGACCTCTCAGATTCCACCTCCCTCTCTCCACCCTCCTGCTACACTCGTTTCCCCACGATGTGCTCCATGCCCAGCACCACTGCCCATGCTTCTCTTAGCTAGTTCCTTGTCCTTTGGTCTCTTAAACTTCACCACCGCAGAAGGAGTTTCTGTGACCAGCGTACCTCAAAAGGCTCTCTATTCGTTAATGTTAAGTCCTTTATTTTTTCTTTACTGAATTGATTATACCTTTTGTTTTACTTATTTACTTGTTTTCTAAGTCTGTCTCGCTCCCATATGCTTCTTTTGTTTACTGTGATACCTAGCATAGCACCTGGAATATTTGTGCCATGGATAGATTAATGAATCCTGCACTGTCCTCTAGTGGCATGTTATCCATACCACATACTTAGAGACTTAATTAGGAAAGAACTGGTGGTATCATTTATTCTTTAATGTATGTATGTTAGGTGTTTCATACATACATTATGTATGAAATTTGAGGACAATTTGAGAACAAGGAGAAGCACCTGCACCTCATCTAGTTTTCCAACAGTACAATACATAAAGATACTTCAAATACTTGATCTCCTATCTTGCAAAATGAGTACAGGTTCATGCATTTCACTTTATTTCATGTATTAATTTTCCTATTCAAATCCATTTAACATGCACTCTGATCTTCTCTTCTCAGTCCCACATTAAGGTTCCACAACAACATAATACTTTGTCCCCTCCTCAGAAATTCATAGCGTGATGAGGAGAGCAGCCATATAGAGAGAGACTCAAGAGTATATAAGCTCAAAACAAGTGTTCAAGGAAAATGAATTTCTGATCTCTAAAAGTGTGTTGTCCAATAGGGTAGCCACATGTGGCTATTTAAATTTAAGTTTAAATTCAATTTCTCAGTCACACGAGCCACATTTCAAGTGCTCAATGACCACCTGTGGTAAGTGGCTACTGTACTGAACAGAACTGACACACCATTTCCATCACTGCAGAAAATTCTACTGGACTTCCATTCAAATGAGCCTAAATTCTATTTAGCCTTGCAGAGGCACTCCAGATGACCTCATTGGTTCTAATCCTAATTTAGGTGTTTCTCTTCTGTTATCCTTTATGAATTTAACATATGATACAAGTTGTAAAAATTATACTTGTTTCTTTCAGACATATATTGACCCTGTAACAAAAGAACCACAAATTACTGCCCAATATGGGTGATAAAATGAAGTTTTACTCTTACAAGGTTTTCTGCATCATAAAAATTAAAACTTCCTTCTATTGTCAATGTTATGTCTCCCTTTATAAGACCTTTCTTTATGTATAGATACGCAAGGGAATACCAAGACAAACAACAACATTTTTAAAATCCTTTACTTAACTCTTACCCTAGCAATACTTTAAGACATAGTAACAAGCCCAAAAAATTAATCTAAGGAATAAACTATACTGATTCTTTGTACATAAAATACTAATAACTAGAGGACTGCAGTTCAATAATTTCTCTCACTGAAACTATTTTTTTGAACAGAAACCAAAAGAACCAAAATACTCAGTAAATAACTTCATACTGATAGCTGTTATACCCTTGAACACATAAGATTTACATTCCCAAAAAATACAGACAATTATAATTGAAAAGAAGGAAATTTTCTTATATTTCACCTTTATATCCATGAGAAATTATATAAATTTAATGGACTTCTCCCCAAATTGTCATGGCATAACACCCTATCTTTTGTTGTTGTTTTTTAAAAAGTAAACTAATCTTTTAAAATAGTTTTCAGTCACATTTTCTCCCTGTTATGCTTAAATATCAGTAAGTAGGGTACAAAATCTTCATTCTTGAGTTGTATGAAACTACCCTATTTTTAAAATGAAGATTTTAGATAGTGTGTCACATTGTGACTTATTTTACATGTTCATTGCATATTTTTTAAAAGAAATCAATCTTAGCCATTCAAACAGCAATTTACACTTTATTTTAAATAGTGTCCTTTAAATATTTTACATTTAAAATATATTTAAATATACACACACACACACACACACAATTTTTCTTTTTTTTTTTTTTTTAAATAGATTGGGAGTACTTTACAATTCTAGGACCTTTCAGGTCAAGTATAAATTGAGGTAAACGACTCTTATTCACCATCTACAGAAAATATGTATTTGTCTCTCAAAAGTAATTACGAAATTTTTGATGTGCTCTACTTTTATTGTTAATACTACATTCAAAGTTAAAGCTTTTAAGATACAGGTAAAGTTAACCTTGAAATCAAATATTTATAATACATTTTACTCCACCTATAAGCCAAAACAAAGCTATAGAAGGAATAACAATATACAAAAGAGGAAGTAGTCTACAAGTGGGGAACATTCAGTCTTCTAAAGTCTCTCAAAAAAACTACACCAGGTTTGGAAGGACTGTGAAAGCATTAGACAGTAATGTCTTGTCCTTTAAAAATATCTAGTAATCATTTGAAAACATTAACAGCTATTTTCTTCCAGGGCATTTTTTATTTCATTAATTTAAAGCACTTTGAGAAAAGATAGCAAAATGGCCTAAAATTAGAGGATGTTTTCAACAAATATGTCTTTAATAAGCAATATTAACTGTCATAAAGGTTATGGACCCCAGATGATAAATTAAGACATAAATAATACAAGGCATATCCTAAGACATATGATAATGTCTAAATAAAGAGGTAAGAAGATTAACATCCTACCTCATACTACATTACCTTATACCTTTTGACTTCTTATTGGAAAGCAGTATTGAAAAAATGCTTTTCAGAGGTAAAAGTAGGCACAACTTCGTATAACTTCGTAGATACGAACATAACATCTGCATTAAAAATCTGGAGCAAAAGCACACAAGTAACTACTAATAGAAGTTCACCACTGAGCAGCAGGTTTGACAATCAAATGACAAAAAGAAGACTTTCACTTTTCCGTTTATATCCTTCGGAGAAATTTGGATTTGGGGCATATGGATGTAATAACTTTATAATTTAAATTTTCTCATTCAATACATTTTTTTGATATTAAACTAGATATGCCCAACCCCCCTAATGACAATCGCCAAAACATGATTTTAAATTTGTATCTGAGGTGACAAGAAAATAAAGTCTCCTTAGAGGCAAAATTTTAAAAACCAAGAAAGGAGAGAAAAGATTTAAGGAGGCAAACCAGCCTCAAGCCCCTTTTGCTCTGTGGGACATGTGCAGAGCCTTGGAAATCCAACATTTCTTTTGTGGTAACTGTGCAGCATACAAGGAATAGGACATACAGCCAGAGTCCACCATCAAGCAGAGGACACACTGGCAAAAAGTATCTCAGGCCACACCTTCAGTAGGAAGGTAAACTAAAAATAAACCTGCCCAATAAAGTAGACAACAAGAAAAATTTGTTCAAAGAATTCATAATACAAGCCACACATATATAAGGTGCTTGTGTGGTTTTAAGAACAAAAAAAACCCCTCAAATTTTAGTTAAAGGTGGCCCTGGGTCAATGGTGTCCCTACACTCCAAGTAGAAAAACACTAACTCATTCCATAAGAAGGAATTCTCAAAATCTCAAAGAAAAAAACCCTAAAGATTACGAGGTCACAGTCTAAAATTACAAAACATACAAAGAAACAAGATATCATGAGTAAAAGTGAAAAGAAACAACCAACACCAGGATTAGGCCTGGAAAGCCTTCATTTATTAGAATGATAGATATATAATATAAAATAAGAATATCTAATATATTTAAAGAAATAAAAAACAGGATGAAAAATTAGTGAGAAGCAAAAAAATTAAAAAATGACAAGGTATTTTAAAACAGAGCCAAAGAGAAGTTATAACGATGAAATTATAATAATGGAAATTAAAAGCAAAATGTATAGATTAAGCAGAAGATTACATCGAGGTGAAGAAACAATTAGAAGCTAGAAGATCTAAAAAATATATCCAGAATGTAGTAGAAAGAGATAAATAAATGGAAAGTATAAATGACAACACAGGAAATAACAGTGTATAAAGTACAAAGGTCTCACATATACAAGATTAGAGAGAAAAAGGTTATATTCAAAGAGATAATGGCTGAAATTTTCACAGAATTTATGAAAGACACCAATTACATTCAAGAAGCCCCAACTGGTTAGCTCAGTTGGTTAGAGTGCAGTGTTGTAACACCAACGTCAAGGGTTCAGATCCTCACACCTGCCAGCAGCATACCCCCCCCCAAAAAAAAGAAGCACCCCAAATCCCTAGAAGGATAAATAAAAAGGAAATTCCACCTAAACAAATAAAAGAATCTCTAGAATAACAAAGACAAAGAAAACATCATAAAACCATACAGAAAGAAAAGGTAGATTACCTGCAAAAGAATGAGTTTTAGATAAAGAGCCAACCTCTCAAAAATAGCAATGAAAGCCAGAAGAGAAAATAATTATCTTTAATATGCTAGGAAAAAAATATCTACCTAAAGCCAGATATCTAAAAGATATCTCAGGGCTGGCTGGTTAGCACAGTTGGTTAGAGCATGGTGCTGACAATAGCAATGTCCAGAGTTTGATCCCTATACTGGCCAGCCACCAAAAAAAAAAAAAAAAAGGTTTTGAATAAAAAATAAATAAAAGATACCTCAATTTCTCACCCTAGGAAGGCCATACTTCAAAAGCAAAGGCAAAGAAAGACGCTTTCAGACAAATAAAAGAGAATTTTACCATCAATAGACTCTAAGTAAAAGATCTTACTGATATACTTGAAGGAAAAGTAAAATAATCACAGAAAAATAATTACAAGAATCAAAAAAGAATGAGTACATGAGTGTGTAATCATATATACATATATACATATTTGTAGTATAACTCAATACTATAATAATATCTGACTTTAATATTAAAAAGAAAAACAGAATTAAACATCACTCAAAACTAGCATACATATCAAGAGAGGGTAATTGATAATTAAAGTATTCTTTTAAGTATATGCATGTCAAATTTCATTTTTAAGATTGTGCATATTAAAATTCTTTTCTAAGGTCAGATAAAGATAACTTGTCTTCCAAATAAGTAAATGAAAAAAAATGAAATGAGAAATTATAAATCTACCCAAAAGAACTTAAGGAGGAAGAGGATGAGAAATGAGAAGAAAGAAACATAAAAGGAAGAGACAGAAAGAAGAAGAGAAAAAAGACAAAGAGGAGGAGGAGCAGGAGTGGGAAAGGTGAACCTAGAAAAAGTAACAAATTGAAATTCAAAAAGAAATGTCAGATATAAATTCTAATATATTTTTACAATCAATACAGAAAGATAAAACTACCAGATAAAGACAAAGATCATCAGACAGGATAAAAAAACATTCATTTGCTATTTATAATACATATTCCTAAAATATATAGGCAATGGTATGAAAAATGATTAACTATGATGAGTGTGAATAGCTGCACACATCAACATGGATATATCTATGAAACATAATATTGAGAGAAAAACGCAAATCTCAGAAGAATACATGGAAGATGATTCCATTTACATAAAGTACAAAAAGATATAACACCAAATAATATATTAATTAGGAATACATATATAGTAAAACTACAGCGAAAAGGAATGATAACCCCAAAAATTCATACTAATGGTTACCACAGCATGGGGAGAGGGGGTTGTTGCATAAGTGTATAGAATTAAGTAGGGATGATGTATGGAAGCCTCAAAGTCATAGGCAATACTCTATATCTCTGCCTTATTAGTAAGCAAGTGGGTGTGTATTTCACTGTTATGATAAAGTCTTTTATATATATTTATTATTTTATAAAAACAGTTTTTAAAGAAGTCAAAGTACTTATAACTTCAAAATTCAGGATCTTGAAAATTTTTTCTTCAGATAATGTTGATAGCAATGAGTATATTGATCTCATTGCTTGCCACAACTTTTCTATCTTCACACACATAGCACAGGGCACAAAACATAGATCAACTCCAAAGTCAATCTCTTCTACCTGCTTGTGTTTTCAATCTCAGAAATGCAGAAAAACTAGTTTCCAAAATGACACTGATTAATGGAATAATGACATTGAAAGTCTGCTCACTTGTTTTCTTATAAATACATATTTTCCTGTAAAATTTTCTAAAATGATTTCTTCACAGCTACAGTTAGCAACTATACAATCCTAGTTCCAGAATCTCTTTAGAAATCTTTTTTTAAAAAAAAAAATAACTTTAGTGAGAAAATATTTCTTGTAAGCTTCAAAACACAAATTTTAACTGTGATTTAAGAAAATAATACCTAAAATCATGAAACAGAAGACATGATAAGATTAGAATTTCTGAGACAGAAATCTTGCCTTTGATAGGTCCATCAAATTGAGAAAATGAAGATATATTCCATAACTAATCTGCTACATGCTTAGATAGGTATGAACTATAAATGCTTGATATCAATCATAATAATGTTGGTGTCTACCTTTTTATGTTTCTACCCTACTGTATTCAATAACTCAAACATAATTACTGACTACGTCAAGATCCACTAAAAGTTATGTTTGATAATTCAAACAAGCTGGTCTTTTCCCTAGAGTTCAAAACTAGCTCAAAACTGTTACCAAGAATACTGGATAGTCAATAGACCTTATCAAACAGAAGAACTTTGTGATCTTCACATCAAATATTTCTAAAACAAGGCAAATAATCTGGTATTTAACACACTGATTCTCACATAATTCACTAGTGGATAGTGGAAGGTTGACATGGCTCATAACTACTAAGCAAAGTCTCATAAGTTGATGAATGGTTCTTTTGATTTAAATATACCCTGACCCTAAACCACTACTGGAAAACCATTATTACTTAGTTCACTTGTTTCTTTTTGATCCTATTCACAGACAGTAAAGATTCTAACTCTAATTTACTCAATGATATCGCAGGTCTAACAATGATCTCAAAATCTTACAAAATTTATAATTCCTTCTAAGAATTTAGTCACATACTGTACATTAAAAAGGCACATCATAACTCACAGGAAAGTCTAAAACTTTGATCCTAGGCATGACTTCTAAGTTTTATATGCCCAGCTAAATCCCTTCTCTAAAGAAACATTCTCAAGTATCTTCTCAGTGTTCTCTTTACATACAGTAGCATAATTTCAGAAAAATTTCACAAGATTTTCTATTCTTTTTAGTTGAAAGGACTACTTCATAGAAAACATCATGAATTCCTGATTATATATTCTAGAACTGTTCATTCTTAGAGAAATAATTCCACAAGTTTTGGGGTTTTTTTCTAAATAAGGTTCAAATGAAAGAGACAGCACAATTTCTCATTGTTTTTATGTAAAAATCACAATAAATAATCCTATCCATTGTAATATGCATGAATTCATACTTAAAAATCCTACAATTTTGTTTTCTTTTGTAATAGTTATCAACTCAAGATGGAAGACGAGGAGGAGGAGGAGGAGGAGGTAGAGGAAGAGAAGGGGAGTAGTGAAGGAAGGGTCTACTTCTAATTATACTGAAAACTATGAAAATCTTCAGTGCCCAGTAGCTGACAAACTGAGAAATGAGTGTGAGTTGTCCCCCTGTTCAAACCCTATACACGCTCATCCTACATTTAAATCCCACAGAAACAATGCTTTGGATCTCCTTCGTTTACTCAATCACCACACCTAGGATAATACTTGGAAAACAGCAGGTGCTCAATAAATATTATTTAAATAGATTCATTGCATAGGTACAGATTAATGTGAAAACCAAAGCTCTTCGCTTATGAATATACTTGTCAAATAAATTCTCTAATCCAACCTAAGTTTCTAACAATAGCCATGGTAAGACTAAAGAAGACTAAAATTAAAGACTCATTGTTTCAATTAACAAAACTTTACTGAGCACTTCCTACATGCTAGATGCTGTACCTAGAACCCAGAAGTAAAAAATACATGTGAAGGTCTTAGTCTCATGCCCACCATTAGTTTAGAGAACTGAAAGTGATAAAATGTGGAAAAATAAAGACAAAATTGAAATACACTAAAGATGCTTTGTTTACTCTTCATACTCCTTAGTTAAACCTCACTCTCAAATCTCAGCATGTAGTCTTCTCATTTTAAATATTTCTACTTTTAAGTATTTTTTCATACTATATCCAAACCTCAGAAATGTCAAAAATAAAAAAGCACTAATCAGAGAGAATATCAAATTCCTTCCCATGTCATTACCTCCAATTATAGTATGCCACTGTAGCCTTCAGAACATATATATACACATCCACATACATATATTCTTATGCAGAAATAGTCATTCATTTCTTATATAATAAACAGCCAAAACTGATCTGCCTTGTACGCTTATACCTCTGAAATTCTCTGATTCTGACTGCTCAGACATTTCATAACAACAAGGCATGCTCAAATTTTTTCAAGAATACGCTGGTTTAACTACCTACCTAATTCAGGGTCAGCATACAGCCTCTGAATAGGTTGAAATATCTCCTTTCGGGCACCAAAACTAACATACATATTTCAGGTACACCTTATTTGGTGGGATTTTTTGTTGTTGTTGTTGTTTTTAAACAGATCTGTCTACTACCATCCCAATAATCTGACAAATTTAAATATGTCCAGTTTATCAAAATACAATTACACTGATATTTAAATTTTGTACACAATTACGTCTCAGAGGCACCAAAAATTAGCCCCATTCCAAAAGTCTAAAAATTGATTACAGAAACACATATGGTAGTGTTGCCAGACCAAAATATAGGATACACAGTTGAATTTGGATTTCAGATACATTTTTTTAGTCTGATTATGTCTAAAACTCAAATTTTACTGCATGTCCTATATTTTTATTTGCAACACTAACCTATGGGCTCCTACAATGATACCATCTCCAAAGGAAAAAATTAATTAGTAGTGAAACGCAAATCAGCAGGTATATATTCAACCCCAAAATTCAGAGTGAAACTCAGCCCCATTAAATTGATAGTTTCTGATCATGTCTGTTCTCTTTTAAAAAAACACCTTACAAAAAAAGTTTTCTTTAAAAGTCCATGAGCTATGTACCACTCAGTAATAAATACAAAAGGCACTATTGAGACTATATTTCTTCATGAATATAAATATTATGATCCAATTTTTACCTTGAGAAATTGTTGAATTATACCAGCTATTTACTTGAAGGCACCATGAAGGAAGTATTAAATAAAAATGACAGATTAATGACATCTGTTTAGTTTAGTAACATAGATGAATTACCTCACAGGATTACTAGTCAAAGACACGCGGAGGGACTCCAGGCATGTGACAAGTCTCTCATCTGCAGACCCCATTTTCAGCTCATAAATCAATTCCTGAGGTGAGATCTGCCGGATACTCTTAAGGCTTCCCTGTAAAATAAGTCAAAAAGAATTTTAATCTATGCTGCATGAAGATTATCCAGAAAATAAATTTCTCCCACCCCTCATATTAACAATTGTGCCTAATTACCATTACTAGCATTATTTTGGTGGGATGACTTCCTTACTATCTGCCCATAAATCTGTAAGTTCATAATCCATGATATCCATAAAAGAAAACAACATACATCAAAAGGTTTGCAAATTAAAATTACTGCTTTTTCAAATGCCAAAGGTCATGGACAGGCAACTATAGTAAAAATAGACAAATGGGAATACAGAAAACTAAAAAGCTTCTGCACAGCAAAAGACACAATCAACGAAGTGAAGAGACAACCTACAGAATGGGAAAAAGTGTTTGCGAATTAAATATCTGACAAAGGGTTAATGTCCACAATATATAAGAAACAACTCAACAGCAAAAAAATGAAGAGCCCAATTTAAAAATGGGCAAAGGACCTGAACAGACATTTCTCAAAAGAAGACATACAAATGGCCAACAGGCATATGAAAAAATGCTCAACATCACTAATCATCAGGCAAATGAAAATTAAAACCACAATGAGATATCATCTCACATTACCAACAAGACAGAAAATAACAAATGCAGGTGAGGATGCAGAGAAAAGGGAACTTTCATACACTGCTGGTGAGAGTATAAGTTAATATAGCCATTATGTTAAAACAATATGGAGATGCCCCCAAAAACTAAAAACAGAACTAACTTATGACCAAGCAATCTCACACTTGGATTTCCGAAAGGAAATGAAATCAATATAACAAAGAGACACCTGTGCTCCCACGTTCACTACAACACTATTCACAATAGCCAAGAGATGGAAATCAACCTAAATGCCCATCGGCGGACAAATTAAAATTTTTTTAAAATTGTGGTATACACACACAATGGAGTATTTTTCATCTATTTAAAAAAAAGAGAGAGAAAGAGAAATCCTATCATTTGCAGCAACATGGATGGAACTGGAAACCACCATGTTAAGTGAAGTAAGCCAGGTACTTCTGTGACAAATACCACATGATCTCACTCCTATGTAGAATCTAAAAACTAAATTAAAAAAAAAGGGGGGGGGGGTTCTCATAGAAGTAGAGTCTGGGAAGGGAAGACAGATAGAAGGGAGGGGAAGTGGTGGATTAATGGGTACAAAGCTATAAGTAGATAGGAATTATAACTTCTGGTGTTCTAGGCTGACTAGGGCTGATAATAACGATATTGTATATTTCTAAATAGCTAAAAAAGAGGATCTGGACCACAATCATCACAAAGATAAGATAAATGTTCAGGAGAGAGATATACTATCTACCCTAAATAAATCAATGTACAATATACATATGTATTGAAACAACACACTCTACACCACACACAGGCACAATTAAATTTTAAAATTAAATTTTAAAATTAAAAAAAAAAGATTAAAAAGCAGAAAACTCAAAAAAAAAAGGAAAAAATATTTTTAACCGGGGGGGGGGGGGGGAGTCTCAGAGAAGAATTCGAAGACCTCAAACTAAAGTGAATAAAGGTCTAAAGGAGAAGGAGGTAAGAGAGCTTATCTGTGCAGATAACTAGAAAAAAAAGGTGTGATAGAACTGTAAGCTTTTTAGGCCACCGAAATAACCTGAACTTTTATTCTCCTGTGGAGAAGCATATACATAGCCCAGGTGGGAATGTCAAACTAACAATAAAGTCCTGAATTATATATATATTTAAATTACAGATTAGACATCAAAAAGTAGGGAAAGGAATTATACATGTTCAAAAGCAGATTCAATGAGACTGCAGAAAATTAGGTGTATATTTTTTCATTTCTTTTTGTTTTATTAATTTGCTACAATGTTGTTCAAGATAAGACTCCCAATAATGCAAGACAAATTAGCACTGGGAAGAGAGGCTATTTTTATTCATATCAATATCGAAGTGGTAACTTATTAAAGAAAAATTCAATGGTAAAATCTCAAGAGAATTAAAAATTATTAAAAAAAAATGAAATTGAAAGTGGAAATGGTGAAAGCAATGAAAATGAGCATCTAATTTCTTTATCATAGTGACCAATACCATTAAAAATATATGTAACTTGCACTGACAGCATTTATCAATGTCTTTTTTTGCTTTATATTACCAAAGTATTATTTGTTCAACACAGAAAATTTGGAAAACATAGAAAAGGAATAGAAAAGAGATGCCTCAAAATGACTACTATTAATCCGAAATTTCTTTTTTTTTTTTTCCTTTTTGTCTTTTTTCGTGACCGGCAACGGATCGCAACCCTCAGTGTCGCGCCCGCACCGGACCGGGACCGGCAACGGGATCGCAACCCTCAGTGTTGCCCCCACGCCTCGCTCAGCCAGTGAGCGGCCGGTCTACATGTGGGATCCGAACCCTCGGCGGGAGCGCCTGCCACACCTCCCAAGTGGCGCACTGTAGCAGTGTGCCACCGGGCCGGCCCTTAATCCGAAATTTCTACTTAAAGCATTTTTTCTCACACATAAGTATGTACATAATATTCTATATGTACATGAGGGTACTTCAAAAACTTCATGGAAAGATTCATATTATCTTTTAATTCTATTTATGCATGAACTTTCTGAAGTACCCTCATATTTGTACTTTAATACACACACTTAACTTACAAAAACATGATATGATTTATATTGTTCTACAGGCTACTTTTATCATTGACCAATATTTCATGAATACATTCCAATATCAATAAATAAGCCTTAAAGAACATGATTTTTTTTCTTGCCTATAGACTACTGACATACGCATAACTTATTTAAGTCCCTCACACGTGGGGCACATAGGTTGCTCACAATTTCTTGATATCATAAATTTTTCAAGTTTCCTGCACAGGCTGTCAGGCCAATATTTTTATCCAAAAATATATCTGTGGAGGTTAAACTAGATGATCTATTGTAGTCCATTCAAAATTTATTATTGAAATAATTATGATTCTGGTAGGATTAAAGTAAACCTCGACTAAATAAATAGTTTTCCTCAACAACATATTGGTAAGCCCATATAGTAAATATTTTTTTAAATATAATAAAAAATGTCCATTTGGATAAAAATACAAGTGGCATTAAAAGATAAAAAACTGAAGCCACCTGTCCTACCTCTTAGCCCTATCTCACAAAAGCAATCACTTTTAATTCCTTTAACTGCAACTTCTGATAGCTAGCTACTTAATATGTCTAAATAATATACTTATTTTGATATTTTTAAATTTATAAATTTTCAATATTACCTTTGACTGCTATTATGAAAGATACGGATTTAATCATCTTGAAACAGTGGAACTTCTTCTCTCTCATCCTCTGAACACAGTAATAGGTATTAAATTCAATTGAACCAAAATTTGCTATTCCATAAAATGAGAGCTAACTGAATTCATGTTCTGTAAGTTTCTTATAGCAAAGTCCCTGGAGAGATGAGTTCAGGCATCCAAAAATCTTCATAGTGCTTTAGCTCACTTTAATGACACTGAGTAGGATAATATATGTACCCACTCATAAAGTCTTCCAGGTTTCATTATGTTTCCTCCATGGAAACATAATTTCCATGTTGATCAAACTGAATGTTTTCCCCTAAAATTGGGAACAAGAGAAGTATGTCTGTGCTTACCATTCCTATTCAATACTGTACTGGAGGTCCCAACTAGTGCGACAGGCAATAACAAAACCAATAATTATTATTATAGACATACAAATTAGAAAGAAAGAAGTAAAACTGTCTGTTTGCAAATGAGATGATTATCTGCATGAATTTAGCAAGATTACAGAATAAAAGCTCAGCATATAAAAATAAATTGTATGTCTAAATACTACCAGTAACTGAAAAATACTATTTAAAGTATGATATTTTTATTCTGGGACTGGCCAGCTTCCAAAAAAAATAAAATAACATTTTTAATATCATCAGAAAAACAAAATACAAAAAAATTTTAACAAAAGAAAGGAAACACCTATAAACAAAAAAACATTGTGAAGAGAAACTGAGGACAACCTAAATAAACAAAGATGTTATACCATGTTCATGGATCAGAAGAATCAATTTTATTAAAAAACTCATTAACAAGTACATTTTCAAAAATAGTCTATAGATTCAATATAATTACCATCAAAATCCCAGCAAAATTTTGCAGAAATTGAGAAGCAGTTTCCAAAATTTATATGAAAATGAAGGAGACCTAAAATAGTCAAAACAATTATGAAAAAGAAGAACAAAGTTGGGGGGCTTACACTATTTGATATGAAGATGTACTATAAAACTACAGTAACCAAATTAGAATGATATATGCATCAATGAAATAGGATTGAGAATCCAGAAATATACCTTTCACCTATATGGTCAATGAAATTTACAAAAGGTGCCAATGTAATTCAATGGGGAAAGTAGAATCTCTTCAATAAATGGTGCTAGAACATCTGGACATTCATATGAAAGAAAGTGAACCTATATTCCTGGATTTAACTGTAAAAGCGAAAAATATAAGATGTCTAGAAGAAAACAAGTGAAAATCTTTGCTGCCTTGGGGAAGGCAAAGATTTCTTAGGACACAAAAAGTACCAACTATAAAATTAAAATATTAATAAATTGAACTTAATCAAAATTTAAATCTTCCAGTTTCCAAAAGGCTCTTTTACATTAGTTTCACTTAGAAAAATGAAAGGTATGTTACAGACTGAGAGAAAATACTTGCAATACACGTTAAGAACTATGCAGGGTCTGAGGTTTTACCCTACATACAAGCTAAGTTAGCCAGTTATATTTTCATGGATGCTGGCAAAAAACATGAGACTCTTGAATTACAGAGACAAAGGACTTTATTTTGCACATTGTGGTTCCCTGACCCACTAAATTGCACAGCGGCAATGCAGGGCTCATTATAAATGCCTGCACATGCAGTGGGTTGCATTATAGGATAACACTGATCTCAGGAGATTCACCACTTTTATAGCGAGCAGTAATAAGTCTGTTCATTGTCCAGTGGGAGACATAACCTCACATCTCAAGGCTGCTCACTGCAAATGCAACCCTGATAAATGGGCTGGGTAAAGAGCAGATAGACCTTACATTCTTGTCAAAACCAGCCAAAAGATGCAGGGAAACTCAGCACCCATAGCAGACTGCCTCTCCAAATGATGAATATATCACATAAAAGACTTGTATTCAAAATAGTTAAAGAACTGCTACAACTCAATGGTAATAAGACAAACAACCCAATTAAAAAACAGGTAAAAGACCTCACAAAAGAAGATACAGGATTTGCCAATAATCATATGATGACATGTTCACAATCACCCATCATCAGGGAAATGCAGATTAAAAGCACAAATGAGGCAACACTACACTCCCACTATAGTGATGAGAATGTGCAGCATGAAGAACTCTCTTATGCTACTGGTAGACATGTAAAATGGTATTGCCACTTTGGAAAAGAGTTTGACAGTTTCTTTTAGAACTAAATATACACTGACCATATGACCCAGCAATTGCATAACCAGGTGTTAAGCAAGCAAACAAAAGAAAAGAAATCCATACAACATTCAGAACAGCTTTATTCATAGTAGCCAAAAACTGGGAACAATCCAAGTATTCATTCACAAATTGTTGTATACCGATACAATGGAATACTATGCAGCAATACAAAGAATTCTCTACTGATATACGCAATACAGATGAATCCAAAAAATTATGTTGTAATAAAGAAGTCAAACAAAAAGAGTACATAGTACATAGTATATGATGCACTAAGACCAACCTATCAATCTTTTCTCTGGGGACATTATAATTCAGGCATAAAAGCAGAGCTGTTAATTTTTGGTATCTTTAGTTGGAAAATGAAGATAAAGAGTGTGACATTTTAAATGGCAGCAGTAGATTTTACCAATAAACACTGGAAAAGACAAACTAAATCTACTGGCTAAAAATAATTCTTTATTACAGCCATAGTAAGTTTTTCAAGTCTGAACAATTTATTGCCTCAAGGCCTCTGTATTTACACATGAGAATCCTGCGCCTAACACTTTCCTCTTTTACTCAAACCCTCACCACCCTTGCCCGGCCTACTCGCAGACATCAGCTAGACCTGGGCTGAGAGTAACTTCCCCGGAGAGGCCTTTCATGAGCCATACACTATGTCCCCTATCTATAGATTCACTTTTCATGATGCTCACCACTTTATATTAAAGTAATTTTAATTACCATTTATTATTTAAAGAATGTAATGAGCACCTCCTGTGCTCCAGGCACTATTTACATGATGTGGACACAAGGGTAAAATAAAAGTCAAAGATGACTCCTAGGTTTTTTTTTTTTTTCCTTTTTGTCTTTTTTCGTGTCCGGCAACGAATCGCAACCCCCAAATTCACCCCCGCACCGGTCCGGGACCG